>NC_143560.1:133988787-134291818 GCF_054136105.1 Typopeltis vanoorti
TTGAGAAAGTTCCACCTAGGTTTTAATACTATTCGTATGATTGGAATGTTTAAGCCTACTTTATAGATCAATGTTGGCTATTTGGGAAATTGTCTAATACTTTCCTAGAGGTGGGGATGTGGCTGCCATTATCATATGGAGTACAGAAACACAAATCAGGGTTATATTCTCTTTCCCATCTAGAGGAGTGAAAGCTTGATTTATCTTTGGCATCAGAGATCAGATAGAGTTCTGATTTTCCTAAACCCTCTTGTTGTTGTTGAGACAGCACTCGATCAGGCCATTTAACTAAGGGAGGTTTATATACATTGATTATAGTATAACCAGATATTATAATGGATACACTATATATGTCCTTGCTGATTCTTGGTTCACAAATCTTATAATTTGAAATGTCATTTTTTATATATATTGCCACTACATATTTGGAAATGGTTTATACTATTAGTCACATTATATCCATGTATTTTCCCTCTCATTAGTAGGTCTAGATCATCCTTAGTGTGAGTTTCTTGTATTACAACTACATCTATTTGATAGTATTGTTCAGGATCTTAGTAAGAACTTTGCATTTAGCTGTACTTATGCCTTCTATATTTAATTGGCATATTTTTAAGAGTTTAATAAGATCCATATTCTTGGATCTCAGATCTTCGGTACGTATATGTTGGTTATATGAGAGCCTTTGTCCTTGAGTCCTGCTAGGAGAGTATGGAGCCATCTGTCGCTGTAGACTATTTGGCATTACCCAGGGTGCACACGAGGAAGCAGTCTATGTTACATCTCGTGTATATTCATATAATATACATATTATATATTATTATGACATAATAACATAATAAAATCACAGGAAACATGCTAATATGTACAGAGAAAGTTGCATAACATTAATTAGGAACAAAATAAAACAAAGTAGTTGAATAGCATTTAAATTTTTTACATTTTACATCCGAAACAGGATCTTTTTAATAAAAAATTATTGTTTTTTTGCAAAAACCAATCATTTATATTATTATTTTGAACAGAGCATCTTCATTTTTGTGTGAAAATAAACATTCTTTCATTTGAGTTTTGTGTTTGTTTGGGTTGGTTTAATTTCTTATTGTTAAAGGTAGTGTGTTGAATATTTTTTACGCTAAATAGTATTGCTTCTTTATTTGCTTTAGGAACTATATATTTTAGGACCTTATGTCTACTAAAAAAGTATCTTGTTTGATATTTACGTATTCATTGTCATTTTTTATGAATAGCAGTACCCTATAGGCATATATCTAACGGATAGTATATTTAATATGGTGTATTTATTATACATTGCAGTATTCCTTGTATTTGTTTCCAGTTAAGATTTGAATTACTTTTGAATTCTGAGTCGAAACTAAAGGTTTCAGCATAGTGCGATAAATTCCCCCCCCCTCCCCCAACTTAATATACCATATTGTAGTATGCTTTGAATCTAGGCAGAATATAATATTTTTAGCATATTTAAGAATCTATTTAGAATCTATAAGAAAATTTAAGAATCTATTTAGGTAGTAAAGTCTGTTTAACACAATCCTTATTTTATTTACGATATGCAGTTTATTTAACAACATGCAGTTTCCAGCTTAAATTACTATAATTTTTATCCTAAGTAAGTTATTACATTGACTTTTTCTATTTCCTCACAGTTGCAATTTGAATTTGTTCTGCAATTCCAATCATGCAAAAGTAATTGTGCTGTGAAGTTCATTTTGTCTCTTGTATTTTTCAAATGAAAATTTACATATTCAGTTTTTGAGACATTCAGACTGAGTTTATTTGACTGGAACCAATTTGTTACTTTTAAAAGACCGGCATTCACTATGGTTTACATTTGTTCGGCTGTGTCCGTAGAGAAAATTAGTACTGTATCATCTGCAAAAGTATTTATTTTATTGTTTAGTTTAAGATTGCAGAAGTCATTGATATAAATTTTAAATAAAATTGGTCCTAAGACAGATCCTTGTGGTACACCACAGTCTACTGTTTTAGAGCTGCTATAGCTGTTGTTTATTTTTACAGTTTGTGATCTGGCATTTAAATAATTTTTGAACCAGTTTAGGGCAGTACCTCATATTCATCTGTGACTTATAATTTTTTTTATTAAAATTTCTTCTGATACAGTGTCGAAAGCTTTGTGTATATCTAAAAATACAGCTAATGTTAGTTTATGTTCATCTAGGGAGGTATAAACTGTGTTTGTGAAGTTCAGTAAAGCATGTTCTGTGCTAAACTTTTCCCTGAACCCAAATTGATTCTTTGAAAAGAAGTTGTTTTTGTCCACAAATTTCATGAGTCTAATTTTTATCAATTTCTGAAATATATTTGAAAATACCGGTAGAAGGGAGATCAATCTGTAATTTTTCAAGTTATTTTTGTTTCCCTTTTTGTAAATAGGTACAACTATGGTCTTCTTAAAATCCGATTGAAATGTATCTGTCATCATTGATAAGCTAAAATGTACATTAGCGGTTCCATAATGTACTTTGGACATTTTTTCACAATGCTAGGTGTTAATACCATCGGATCCTGAATTTTTGGTTGTTTTTGGCTAGCTATAACACTTTTGATTTCATTTTCACAAGCAGGGAAAAAATATATGGATTTATCAATTCTCTTGGAAGTGCATTTCTGAAGGGTGGTTTTAGCATTTTTCAAAATGCTTTCACTAACTATGGCAAAATGATTATTAATTCTTCAGCTAATCCTCTGTCTTCATTTTTCTCTATTCCTATCGATATTTTTAAATATGAGGAAGGTTTGTTTGTGCACATCTTTGCCGATTAATTTATTCACAGATTTTCTTTGTGAATGAATCTTTATTATATGAGGTATCAATATTTGTTTCTGTCATTATCTCTTCTCAAGTTATGTTTCAATACTCTGGAGTGAATTGTTGTATAGGGGATATTTTTAGTTGTACCATCTTTGTGATGTACTTGCAAATGCACTTTGTCAATTGGAAAGTGATCAACAAGAGGTTGGTGCAGAAGTACTGCTTGGATTTTGTTTTCACTTCAAGTTCTCCTGAATACATGATCTAGGCATATTCTGCCACCATTGAATTCTCTCTTGGGGACATGGCAAGTAAATCTAGATAATCTTGAGAGGAGTCACTATTCCTCAGCAAGTCAATATTCATATTCCCAATTATAAGAACATTGTCACTTCTGATTTCATCTAGTCTACACTCAAGTTCTTGTATAAAGTTGGACTCGTAACAATGTGACCTCTATACAGCCATTTTATTCTAAATATAAATTGACTCACGTAAATTATTCTTTATTCGTAGAATTTTCGCCTGAGTATCACAGGCATCATCAGTACAAGTACAAAGGCTAATTAAACAATAACTGTTATATTCATAAAGCGCCACCTAAGTAGCTAAGGTTAAATTTCCTAAATTTATTAAAAAAAATTTTTTTTTTAAAATAAATTTAGTTTCAATATTTGTTTCTGTCATTTTTTAAATATTTTTTAAATAAAAGTTTCAGTAAGGAATTACTGTGAGTAGACATATTACTTACTATTATAATAACGGAATTAACTCACGTAATTCTATGGATAAAGAATAATTTATGTGAGTTAATTCTGTTATTATAATAGTAAGTATTATGTCTACTCACGGTAATTCCTTACTGAAACTTATAGCGAGACTTCACGGAGAGTCTACTTCCAAACAATGTGCCAGATACGGTAAAGTATTAATTAAGAAGGCGAATTGCATTAACAGAATAATATTCCTAAAGCGCTGTAAGATGGCTCAGGTTATTCCTACCTGCTGTAAACTAAAATAAGTTTTTAAGTCTCAAAGAGCCCATCGGATTTATTTAAAGGCCAGTAGGTCACTGTTAAATTATCAGCTACAAGAAGCAAAGAAAATCTCTTGCCCTTTTGAAAGAAATAGTAGATATCAAGAACGCTATAGAACCAGTATTAGAGACTGAAAATTTTAACACCATTTTACGCATTTCATCGACATCATACTGAAAGGTTTTTAATGCTTCCCGTGATAGATTAAAATGCAAGTTTGATTCACTGGTGAGCCACCCCAAATCTAGCAATATTGTCACTGATACAGATAGAGTAATGATCAATGTGTCTGGCTGCCCGCTAACAGACAGCGAACGTTTTGTTCTGTCAAAAGGTCATAATTTTGCCGTTGCTCCGAATAAGGTACCCACAATAGATTTTTTCCATAGCATAGACAGAGGTATTCGATCCTTACCCCAAAAAAACAACCAATAGGACAAGATTTGAGCATGCAAAAATTCTCTTTAGCGCCAAGCCTCCTCAGCTGAACCTATCATACGCTGAACAAAAGCACTGAAATCGGTAAAAAATAACAAGAACCTGATTATTACGAAAGCTGACAAAGGGAAGGCTGTAGTCATTCAAGATAGAAAAGAATATGAGAGAAAAATGTCACTGTTACTCCGCGACTATTCGACTTATAGGCCCCTCACTTCAGATCCTACTGCTAGTCAAATAAAAAGGCTTAATGCTTTTATAGAAAAAATATAGATATGGGATGAAGATAAAAAGAAAACACTAATGACCTTTGGATGCCCACCGAGATTATATGGTCTTCCAAAAGTGCATAAACCAGGAATTCCATTAAGACCTGTTGTAGACTGTATAGGTTTTCCCACTTACAAAATATCAAAATTTCTCTCAAATTTACTCACTTCTTCAACTAGAAGAACTGCTACGTATATAAAAAATTCAGTGGGTTTCAGAAATAAAATTTCCAATCTGCATCTAGACGATTCCGAGATTTTGATTAGTCTAGATGTTTCGCTATTTACAAATGTTCCATTGGTGGACAGCATTGAATTACTACACCAAGAATTTCCTCCAGACATAGTCAGATTATTTGAATTTGTAATAAAGTCCATTATTTTTCCGTCAAAAACCAGTTATACCAACAAATCGAAGGAACAGCAATGTGTAATCCAATATCTCCTGCTATTGCCAACTACTTCATGGAGCACTTCGAACAACATATCTTTGACAACATTGCACCCAGACCTAATCTGTGGTTCAGATATGTGGACGACATTTTTGCCATATGGAAGGGCACTTCAGAAGAATTACAACAGTTTCTCTCAAAAATAAATGCACTTCATTCAAGGATCCAGTTCACCCTAGAAGTAGAAGTAAATAAGCAGTTTGCCTTTCTAGATCTCTTAATTCTTTGCCAACCTACAATTCACAGTCTGATAGGAAGGAGACTCATACAGGGTACATCCATGCTGAATCACATCACCATCCCAGTCAAAAGTCAGGTACCATAAAAACACTAGTTCATAGAGCCCACTCCTTTTGTTCTTCAGAAGAACTATTACAAAAAGAATTACAATATATTAATTCCTCCTTCATATCCAATGGTTATAAGAATTCCTTCATAAAAAGTTTAAGTAGTTGTGTCCAGCATCCTCTTGAAATACAGAAGAACCTACACGTATACCTGTCCCCTATGTACAAGGCATTAGTGAACGCATAGCTAATATTAAAACAACTAAATATTTGTGTGGCCTTTCGACCCGTCAGAAAAATCTCCACATTCCTCATGTCTCCAAAGGACAAGTTCCTACATCTTAGTTATCCAGGCGTCTACCAGATTTCCTACTCTTGTGGGTTATCGTATTTCGGACAAACAGGAAGATCTTCTCTGATCCGGTTAGAAGAACACAAGTCGTATATCCAGTACCTTGAACCTGAACAGTCTGGACTTGCAGAGCATGCCATCAACACCAGACATAGAATTCAGTGGAACAAGACAAAAGGCATTCACAAAAGTAGGTTCCTAATGGAACGGCTTTACAAAGAAACATGTGAAATGTTACTTCACTCACTCCTAACCTAAACAGATCTGATGGTTTACATCTTTCCCCCTTGTGGGAGATAATACTCTATAAATCAGCAGCAAATCTTTCCGAACTTGTAATTGTATACACATATATATCTTTATATATATTTTAAAAAAAAAATTTTAAATAAATTTAGGAAATTTAACCTTAGCTACTTAGGTGGCACTTTATGAATATAACAGTTATTGTTTAATTAGCCTTTTTACCTGTGATACTCAGGCGAAAATTCTATGAATAAAGAATAAATTACGTGAGTTAATTCCATTATTATAATAGTAAATAATATGTCTAATCGTTACTAACATAAAAATTTAAACAGCTGAAAATTGACATTTTCAGCTGTTTTAATTTTTATGTTAGTAATGTTATTAACAGATATGAAATTTCGAATAAAGATAATTATCCTATCCTTCATCCGTTCTAGGACGGGTTGAGTCCCCTCCTAATGAGGGGTTACTGGCGTATTAATGCAGCCGGTTTGCCAGTTCTCTGCTGCAACCCCTTCATGACTGTAATCCATTGTAATGTGATTCATGACTGTAATCCGTGTGTGTTCACGGGGCAGGTTTGCCTGCTTGTGGGATGAAAAACCCCAGGTAATTACACCTCCCGATTTGTTATAATTTCTACATTGATGATAATTTTTAAATCTGCTTAAATGGTACAAATCAGTTTGTTCGTCTTTAACCCAGATTTCTGTTAATATCAGAACATCTAGCCAATTTTAAATTGTCTAGTAGTAATTCAATGTGTTCTAATTTATCTTGAATACTTCTTATATTTATATGCAAAATATTCAAGGTACTTACAGTGTCTGAGGATAAAAAGTTTCTTAATTCTATTGAATCTTGACATATTACACATTTATGAAAAGTGACATCACACTTGTTATTCTCATTTGGCATTGTTCATGAGTTAGTTATTACTCTCGCTGTTTTCTCGGAGTTTACATCTCTTCTTCGCATCCGATTTGCTATATTTTAGATGTATTGTCTCTTCTCATGAAAAATTTGCCCTGTTTGACCCAGAGATATTTGTAGTGGATCCCTACATTTCTTGGCAATAAACAGTAGATGTAGGTTTCCTGTCAATTGCTCATTTAGATATATTTTGCTATTCTTATAACTGTCACATATATCAGTTGTGCTTAGTCTGTATTTGATATTTTTGTTTCTGTCCAACCATTTGTCTGATCGTTTTACTGTTAAATTTTGTAATGATAGGCATTGCTCTGTATTTCTGTCCACTAGGAACATGATGTATAGCCTCAATATCATCTTCATTATAGTTGATCTTGATTTTATGTGCAATTTTGCTATTTCATGCATATTTTCGTGTGGCTCATGAGGAACACCAAAAATTTCCAAATTTGAGCTAATTGCCTGTTGCTACAGGTCATCCACTTTTTCCTGAATTTTTTTAAACCACCTACGCAGCTCAATATTTGCGTTTTCTAGTTCAACATTCTTTGTTTTAAGTTCCTTAGCTTCTTGTGTCAGACTAGAGTGATAGCCAGAAAGTCATCTATTTTGTTTGAGGTATATTCAGTCGAACTTCTAAAGTCGTTGACATGGTTTTTTAATTCTTTCATTATCCCCATTACATCTGTTATACATATATTGTCCATGTTACTAATCTCTGGAATGCACGAGTTATCACCCCTGGGAGAAGTTGCTGGCAGGCGTTGGCTAGCACTGGAATGGTGTCCGTCTTGGAACAAAGAGTTAGAACATTGAGCATGTCTTTATTGTTTGCCGAATATTGTTTGTCTTTATTGTTTGCACAAAGCACATTTCCAGTTTTGTTTCTTGTCTTTGGAGAGCTTTTTAAATTGGCTTTCGCTGAGACCAGCACAATTAAAATGATAACTACTTTTGCATTTATCTGCACACTTCATAACAGATGTAATGTCAATACATGTCTCTTCACAAACTTTGCAGTGGACTGCCATTAATTAATTAATTAACACAGAGTTAAGTGCTAAAGTTAATCCTGTTCTTTGTTCTAGGTACTCACCTTGTATACTAATCCAATGGTGACTGTTGACTAACAGCAGGTTGAATAGACAATTTTTTGTAAAACTGCTTGCAGAAGTTAAATTTCATAGAAGTGAGCATTACATTACCTGGTAGAGCATGTTACAGGCTACACTTCAGGAATTACTATAATAAATTTTTAAAATAAGATACTAATTAAAACGTTTACTACGGAGTACTATTTCACACGATTATTAGGCACTGCGAACATGGTTCTGTTTTGAGACCACTATTGTTTAATTTAACGATATAGTTTACAGTGTGAAAGGAGATATTCAGCTGTTTACTGATGATTCTAAATTATTAAGAACAATGGCAGGAATTTCTGATGTGTTGTTGTTGTTACAAGAGGATTTGAATAGGTTAGTGCTTTTGGCTAAAGAATGGGAATATCATTTCAGTGTTGCTAAGTGTAAAGTTATGCATTTTGGCCAAAGAAGATGGAATGAGGTTTATCACATTAGAAGAACTTTGAGGAATTCTAAAGTTAGAATTAGTAAATTATAATATTCTACATACCTAACTCTTAAATTCTAATTAAATATGGGGCATAACTGTGTGGCATAATAGAATTACATAATGTGAGCTCAAGAAAATTCCTCATTCTCTGACTGTTATAGTTAAATTCACATTTTAGTTAAATTCAGCTCAATGTTTTTTAGTTTCACTTGAGCATATGGGACACTTCCTTTGCAGCATTTATTTCATCACTGTCCTATTTATCTTCCTTTGTTTTAAATATTTCTACTTGCTTGTTCATTCTGTCTTATCTCTCAAATTCCTCAGAACAACAATAAAGGAAGTAAAATATTTCATTTGACTATTATACTTGCATATATTTTTTTTATGGTAAGCAAGTTTTCTTAAACACATATTTCCTTCATTTTGTTACAGTAGGCATGAAGAATAATTGCTCAGATAATAGGAATGCGTGTAATTGAGTAGATCCAAATGCACTTCCAATAAAAGGAACTTTGCTGCAGATTTCATCTTGTTCCTTGGAACATATATCACTTGCTTTTTTTCATTAAGCACATTCTCACTAATATATGACAGTTTGATACACTATACTGTCCAGTTATTAACTTCACAGTTCCTCCTTAAAGATACACCAAAACTTTTTTGAGATCACAGAACTTAACTTGATAGTTTTTCTTCCTTTCTAACTTTCTTCCTTGCTTGCCAACTTGCTGATATTCTAGTTAACCCCACAACAGCTGTTCTAAAAACTCACGACTAATGCAAATGTCAGTTGATTCAAATTAAAACTCAAGTGACAACATGACTGCCTTTATCACAGTGCTTGCGCATCGTAATAGTGCATAGCATAGGAACACTACTATGTGCAAACATACAATAATATACATGCAGTGTTATTTCTAGGTAATTCCCTAAGGATTACAAATTACAGTAAGCAATATTTAAAAACTAACTCCATGGCTTACACATGTAACATAAAATATATAGAATTTTGTTCAATAACTCCAATATATTTCAGACAACATTAGGTGGACTGGACATCATCAGGGAGATATAATCAAAATTATAAGTGTCTCTCCCTGATGATGTGCACATAACATTGAATGAAATATGTTGTGTAGGTTTGAATAAAATTCTGTATATTTTTTGTTACACGCTTTTTAAATATGTCTAGTACACATGTTCCATTAAAACTGTTTAATATGGTAAACAAGTTTACTAGTTAAATACAGTTAAGTCTCCTTTTGTTATGCTACCACTTAACCACATGGTGATTCCAATAATACCAAGTATACAATTGCATTACTAAATGTGAACACATAATGTATGTATATATAATTACTCTATCATGTAATAAAACTCGAACATTTTTTCATGAAATTTTCCCTTAATATATATGATGTGTAAAAAACAAACATAATAAGTAAATCACAATTATGTGAGATTTTTACAAGTATATCTGAGAGGATGTTGTTATAGTCCAGAGAATGTGAGGAGCATTGATTGTGGAATGTCAAATTAGTTGGGCATGCAAAAGGTCCTAATGGGAGATTTTAATATAGGAATGTGGATTAGATGGTAGGGATAGTGTATGAAAACAAGTTATTGAGTTTCTGAGAGAGAGAGATACCTTAAGCAGCTTGTGATGGAAGCCACATGAGGTTATAAGGTCAGTGATTATGGAAAGCTCCGATGTCAACTACGATCAGTACAATGACTTGATGAGTTGTGGCAAAAAGCCATTGACAGAGCATGGGAATTGATTAGGAAGTATCTGACACATGCAGTGCATAACTGCATCCCAAGAGTTATGTGAATAGAGTAGAAGTGAGATGGATGAGTAGTGAAATCAAGCAAGCAATCAGTGGGAGGAAAAGATGTTATGAAGGAGGTACAAACAGTTTATAATGAATAGATACATGAGGAATATAAATTACAGGTCAGAAAGGTGATAAGCATGGTATTAAAAAGAGAGAGAGAGAGAGAGAAAAGTACAGTATGAAAAGAGATTGGCCAGTCAGATCAATGATAATCCAGAGGAGAAAATGTATTACCTGAAAACCTCATGTTACTTCCATCACAGACTGCTTAAGGTCTCTAAGAAACTGAAATTGTTTTCATACACTATCTCTATTATCCAATTCATGTTCCTTTATTAAAATCTTCCATGTTGCAAACTAGAGGAAGAATAATTATGGAAGGGTGAAGGGGGAACAGATGATAGAGAGGGAATTAAATGAAACACAGTTTGGTTTCAGAAGAAACAGGGAAACCAGCGAAGCTATGACAACACTACGGATATTGGAGGAAAGAATGATCGAGTGCAATAAAGATTTATATCTATGCTTTGTGGACTATGAAAAAGCTTTTGATAATGTTAATCACTCTGTTTTATTTGATATTTTACATAAAATAGGAATAGATAAAAATATTATGAGAATTTTGTTCAGAATATACAAAACTCAAGAAGCTAGGGTCAGATTTCAAGGAGAGGATACTGAATGGATCCCCATAAGAAAGGGTGTGGGATGTCCCCACTCCTTTTTAATGTCTATAGTGAATGGATGATGAGGGAGGCCTTGGAAGATCTGAAGGATGGAATAAAGATAAATGGACATCTGATAAATAATATCAGATATGCAGATGACATTGTATTTATGAGCAAAACAGAGGAAGGCTTGCAAAGAATTTTGAACAGACTGAACAGGGTTGGAAATGAGAGATATAAAATGAAAATAAATATTCAGAAGACAAAAGTGATGAAGATTTCAAGGAAAGGAAATGATGGGATGGAAATCACTTTGAACAGACAAAAAATAGAAAATGTTAAAAGTTTTGAATTCCTTGGGAGTTGAATAACAGAAGACAGTAGATCTAATTATGAAATTAAGAACAGAATTAAAAAAGCAAAAGCAACATTTTTCCAAATATACCACATATTAGGAAACAGAAATCTGAACAATCAGTTAAAAGTAAGATTCCTCAAGACAATGATCTGGAGCATGGGGACGTATAGATGTGAGTCCTGGATGATCAATAAGGAGATGCATGACCGATTGAATGCATTTGAAATGTGGTGCTTGAGAAAAATGGATCGTATCAGCTGGACCGAAAGAATGAGCAATGAAGAGGTTCTTAAAAGATTCAAAATGAAAAGAGACTATATGGCTAGTATCCAAAGAAGAAAAAGAGCATTTGCAGGACATTTGATGAGGGGTTCTTGTGGAGAGCTTCCCAGAATAGTATTGCAGGGGATGGTGGAGGGAAACAGAGGAAGACCCCCAGCTGCAATGGAAAGACAACATCAAAGATTGGACGGGCAAAAATCTTACAGAAGCAAGAGATAGAGAGGCATGGAAGCAGACTGTTCATCAGCTGCAACCCTCTTAAAGAGGAGGCCACAGGATTAGATTAGATTAGAAGGGAGACAAATATTAGAGGTAAAAGAATCAAGTGTTGCTTTGGTTAGATGTTAATAAGGCTCTTGGAATGGTGACTACCACCACATATTTTTAAGGAAAGCAAAAGTATTCTCAGTGCTGGTAAGCAGGATTAGGTTGAGGTACATAGGATTCTCAATTATGGTCATCATGGGTTTGCAAAGGGCAGGTCTTGTTTTATCAATGCTTACATTTTATGATAAGGTGATGAATGTGTTGGATAAAGGGAGATTCATATATAGCAATATTCTTGTTAGTTATGCCTTTGGTCTGGTTATTTAATGAAAATCTTGCAGTGGAAAGGTTCCTAAGGAGGAGGAAGAAGGCAAAATGGCACCATTCCACTAGCATAGACTTAAGACAGAAGTTGCCACTTACATACTGACCTGTATTGGAGAAACTAGTTAGAAATATAATAGAGGACTAGGTTGAGGTATACAGTATTCTTAGTGATGGTAAGCAAGAACATAGGATTGAGGTACATAGGATTCTCAATTATGGTCAGCATGGGTTTGTGAAGGGCTGGTCTTGTTTTATCAATCTGCTTACATTTTATAATAAATAGATATTCATATATAGAGATATTCTTGGACATTGAAAAGGCATTTGATAGATTACCACATGATAAGTTTGTGTCTAAGTTGCAGAAGATGGGATTGGATAACAGATTGGTTAGGTGGATTGAAGATTGGGTTTCTGAATGGTACTAGAAAGCAGTGTATGATACCGCATTGTCTCTGAAAAGGTGACCAGCGGTGTGCCTCAGGGCTCTGTTCTTGGACCCTTACTTTAACTTATTTGTCAATGATATTTCATGTAGGTTGACTAGGTATCTTCAAATGTTTGCTAACAATGCCAAGTTAGGTAGAATTAGAAGTATTGCTGATATTAATTCTTTACAGAAGATTTGAACAGACTTTTAGCTTAGACAAATGAGAGAAGTACATTGACAGTCAAGGTGCTGCAGTGTGAGGTACACAGATATGTCTTCACATCCTCTTGGCAAAGCTTCAGAAAGTAAATGAGATTCAGGATCTTGCAAATACTGCACAGTGTATTGCTGCTGTGATAAGAAGCTGTTGTACTTGGAATATTTTTCTCACATTTGGAGTGGTGCATCTAAAACATCCCTAAGAATTCTTGATGATATATAGAAGAGGGCGATCTGCTTAATAAGTGACCACTCTCTCTCACAAACTCCCTTCAGGCACTTTCCCATAGGTGCTCTGTTTCTGTACTGTCTTTTCTTTAGGTACTTTCATGAGCACTGGTCTACTGAACTGGCCTGTATTGGAGAAACTAGTTAGAAATATAATAGAGGATTCCTTTAGTTTCTTCTAATCTTGTAAGAACTAGAGCAGCTACTACTGGCCAGCGTTCCTACTGTTCAACTCCAAATACCAAATGAACTTCTCATGATCTACCTTCATTTCATCTGCCTCAGTTCTTTGGAACAATCTCTCTCCCATACAGTTTATCCCACTGAATACAGTCTCTAATTCTTTAAGAAATGTATCAGCAGATAGATTACTTCTTTCTGCTTAGTCACTTACCCACATATGATACTGTTATTGTTATAGGTCTTGTGACATTTTGTGCATAGGGTCATCATAAAAATAATATGGACATGTAGGGATAAGGAGATGCCTCTAATTAATGGACTTTTTTTTACTTGGCTATGCTACTAATTATACGGAGGCTGTTCAATAAGTTATAAGACTATATTTATACAGAAGACAGATTACCTTTAATCGTCATCATTTACATGGTCTTTTTCGAAGTAACTACCGTGAGACGCGATGCATTTGTCCCAACATTGCGTCCACTTCTTAAACACATGTGAAAGTCCGTTTTTTGAGAGTCCTTTCAAAACCGCCTCCGCAGCTTTTACACATGCTTTGTTGCTTTCGAAATGGCGGCCTCTTAGTGGTTTCTTGAGCTGAGGAAACCACCAGAAATCGCACGGTGCGAGATCAAGACTGTATGGAGGGTGTGGTAGGATATCTATGTTGTTCTTCTGCAAAATGTCCACTACACAACCAGCAATATGTGGCCTTGCATTATCGTGGTGCAATAAGAAGCCATTCTTCAGCAATGGACGCTTCCTTTTGACGTGCTGTACCATTGTCCGTAAAACATCCGCATAGTATGAGCCGTTTACAGTATTCCCGGGTTCTACAGCGTGTTGGTAAACAATGCCTTCGTAGTCAAAAAACATTATGGTCATAACTTTACCAGCCGATTTTACAGTTTTTGCTTTCTTGGGGGTAGACGAAGACAGATGCTTCCATTCACTGCTTTGTTGTTTCATTGTAGGGTTATAGTGATACAACCAAGCTTCATCTGCTGTAATGATGCATTTTAAGAAGTTTTTGCCTTCTTGTTCCAGTCTTTCTTTCCATTCTGTGCACACATCCACTCGATGCTGCATTTGCTCCGGTGTCAAGAGTTTGAGAATCCATCGGGCGCAAACACGTTTCAGTCCCAAATGTTCAGCCATGATTGAGTGAACACTTCCCACAGAAATATTCAGGACAACATGCAGCTGGCGTACTGTAATTCTGTGATCCTCCTTGATGATAATCGCTGCTGTGTTGATCATTGTCTCTGTGATGGACGTTGAAGGTCTTCCCTCACATTCAAAATCTTCCACATTTTGCCTTCCTTCCTTAAAAGTTTTATGCCAGCAAAAAAAACACTTGCCCTCGACATTTCTTCATCGTGGAAAGCTTCGCGTATCATGTTAAAAGTGTCTGATGCCGATTTTTGCAAACGCACACAAAATTGAATCGCATAACGCTGTTCCAAGGACACTTCCATTTCGATAACTTGTTGTGGATCGTAGGCACGCCGAAACAAGCTTGCGTTTAGTCATGTGACACTCTGGCACATCAGCCCGTATACGCCATCTATCAACCTCTTTTGTTAATACAGACAGCAACATTTCTTTATTCCACAGAAATTAATATTGTGATGAGTGGTTTCGCGACAGTAAAATTAGTCTTATTACTTATTGAACAGCCCTCGTATATTGGGTTTTATCCTTTATTCAAGCGCAAACTTTAGCAAACAAAGTTTGCGCCTGAAGTACTTTCAGGACTCGGACAACTCGTAGTAAAGGTGGTATAAGTTCTCATCACTTGCCTTAGTATCTCCCATAATGCAAAGCGCATTTCCTTGCAGACATGTATAATGCTATGCATTAAAGGAAGGGCCACTACCCAGACCGGTTTTGACCTTTATTGAGGTCTCATCAGTAGGAGCCAGACCCAGAGGTGGTGATACTAAGGTGGAAGTAATGGAGAAGTCATATTTACCTATATGAGTTGCCAGTTGCCAAGGAGATGCCTCTGTATAATGTAGAGTTTGTCAGGCCACATGTGGACTATTGTGCTCAAGTTTGGTCAGTCAGTTTTCATTATTATGTAGAAATGCTAGAGAGGATCAAGATCATTGACCAAAGTAATATCAGGACTCTGGAATAATGGTTTTGCAGAGTAGTTGAGGAAATGTAGATTGCAAAGTTTAATGGATGTGAGGAAAAGAGATGATATGATGGGAAGGTACCACGTGATGATTTTTGGTGGCAAAAGATAAGTTTTTTTTTTTTTTGAGTATTTAGCCATAATTAACTCATCCATGTTTGTATTGTTATATTTATGAGTTTGTTTGATTGACTGAAAGGATATTGTTGCTGTTACAGTGTAAGTATGAATGAAGCAGTGAAAAATGAAGAGAATGACCAGATGGTAATGGAAAGATAGCGCACTTGCACGTGGAGTTCTCTGCAAAACAAAACATGATTGTAGAAATGCTTGTTGGCTGGTATGACACAACAGAAGGGGAGATGCAAGGAAATCAGATAAAGAGAAAGCAGATTATGAAAGAGCAAAAGTATGAGAATAGGGATTGGATTTTGTATGGTAATTCATTGATAAAGGTAGTACTTGAGGAGAGTGTGATGAAATTGTTTTTTGATTGTGCCAAGATTAAGGATGTGATGCTGTAAGGAAGCAGAGATTGAAGGTGAAAGATATTTATTTTGTCTGGTACAAATAATTCAGCAGGTGACAAGTGTGGTATGTGAGAAGATAAGCATGGTACATGTGAAAAAGAAGAGTCAGAAAGTAAAAGTTGAGTCTGTTACACAGTATGACAGGTGAGCAGAGATAGAGAACGATGATTTTAAATGAGTCACTGTGTATTTTCCTTGGAGACTATAATGTTCACAACATCAGCTGGCTCTCCCACTCCAATTGCAGAGGTAATGCAGGTAGAAAAGTGGAGTCATTTGCCATTGCCAATGACCTTACACACACCTACCAGAATACCAGACAACCTTAACCACTCTCTAGATATCGTAGACTTCTTCCTCACTAGTAACCCATTTAGTACACAGTGAATGTAGTCTGTCCTCTGGATAGTTCAGATCACAATCTTGTGCTGATGTCCTCTCCCAAAAAACAATATGAACACAATCATTTGCATCCACACATCATATGGCATTACAATAAAGCCAAATGGGATGATCTACACAACTTTGCCATATTTTCTTGGATGGATTTCTTGGATATTGCTTCCAGTCATCTGACCAAACCTATGTACTGAACAAATCACCAAATTAATTTTTATCTGCATGGAAGCATTTATTCCCCTTTCCAGCCTAAGTTCTCCTCCCTTATCTAAGCCTTGGCTCTCCCACAGGATGTGCCAAAGTTGCACAAGAGAAGAATCAAGCATACCATAACTGGCTTCCATCCAAAATTCCATCATGAAATTTTTACCTGTCTAGCCAAGTCATAAACACTCAGGCAGATTGCATGATGTTTTTAACTTTCTACAAAGAATTAATTTGTACAAAGACATTTGACTGTAATTTTATTTATATGTAGATATTGCATTGCTTAACAACTTTTGTACATATTACTTACTAGTTTATTTTTTGACTAATTATGTAGTGCTGTAGCCTTTGACTTTGTGTATTTGCGTAACCTTGTCGCAATTTTGTTTATATGTAGATACTGCATTGCTAAACTTAATTTTTATCCATACATATTGCATAATAATTCCTTTTTGATTATTTATGTACTGCTGTAATAACATTTGCTGTAATTTTATCTCAATATTTAGATACTTCATTTATTAGTTTTTGTACATGCATTTTGTTTATTAATTGGTACTGTTGACTATTTATGTACTGCTGTAATTTTTGACCTTGTGTGTTGCTGTGACCTCTGAAGTAATTTTGTTTATATATAGATGCTGCCTCGTGGAACTTAATTTTTGTGCTTCCATATTGTTTACTAATTTCTGTTTGACTGTATATGTGCTTATTTGTACATCCTCTGTCCAAAAAGAAACCGAATTTTTGATAGAAAATTAAACACAGGCTAATTATAATTATTCAAATCATTTATTTCAATCAATATACTCTCCCTCAGCTTTGATACAGCATTTGGCACGGTCAATTAATTCGTTAAATGAATTTTTTATATCGGTTTTTGGGATACTGTTGAGGGTCGTGGTTACTGCCGCTTGAATGTTTTCAATGGTGCCGTATCGCTTTCCTTTCATCGGCAAATGAAGTTGGGGGAAAGAGAAAGAAGTCACAGGGTGCTAAATCAGGTAATATGGCGAGTGATCCAACACACAAACTTGGTTTTTGCCCAAAAACTGTCTCACAATGTTTGAACGATGAGATGGTGCATTATCGTGCAAAAGTAATCAGCTGCCTGCATCATGATATTCATGTCATACGTGACGAATTCTTGCTATCAATCACTTCAAAACTTGAAATAAAACTCACCATTGACCGTTTGGCCATACTGAACGAATTCTTTGTGGATAATGCCTTTGGAATTGTAGAAACAAATCAGCATTGTCTTTACTTTTGACTTTTCCAAGCGACTTTTTATTGGCTGCCCTTCTTGTGGTCTCCACTCAGCACTCTGGTGCTTTGCTTCGCCAGTAATGATTGTTTCAAGGAAGTTTTAGTCCTTATGAGTGGTTTTAATGAGGTCCTTGCAGTGTTCAATTCGATACATTTTTTGGTTGTCAGTCAACTTGTGGGGAACAAATCACGAATTCAGTTTATGAAGGCCCAAACTCTCGGTCAAGATGTTGTGCACAGTTGATTTTGGAATCCCCAATTCATCTTCAATCTCATGGACGATTTCAGGTTATCTTTGATGAAATCACACACCTTTTGGATGTTAGCTTCGCTCAGGCCAGTTTCTGGGTGGCCCGGCTTTTCGTCGTCCACAAGCATCTCACGACCACTTTGAAATTGCTTAAACCACTCGTAAACTTGAGTACGTGATAAGTATTCATCACCGTATGCTTTTTTAAAACTTTTTGTGTTGAAACTTGGTAAAACTTTTACCAAGTTTCAACACAAAATTCATTCGCAGCTCTGTTTGAAACTCATTTTCTGACTGTTCATCAAAACACACTGTCACTCTTGGCACTATAACTCAGCTTCTAATGAAACAAATGTCATAAACAGTTGACACAACACTAATGAAGGTTGCCGCTTTCGAAACAAAAAGATACAACAAGTGGCACCACTAGTTTCTTCTATTTTTGAACAGTTCAGTTTCTTTTTGGACAGAGGGTGTATATGCTGCATTGATTGGCTTAGTTTTTGTACATGCATATTGTTTACAATTTTTCTTTGACTGTTTATGTATTGCTGTAACCTTTACTATGGCACAGTATGACCTTTGTTGTTTTTGTGTCAATAAACTATAAACCAACCAACCAATCTTTTTGTAGGTCATTGAACTTAGTAATTTTTTTGTTACAAATCCCACCCATGAAAAGTTGTGCATTAGTATTAGCACCTTGGGAATTTAAAACCCTTCTCTAGAGATCAGATGTGGACCTTTCACAAGACACTTTAGGCCTCAAGTTATACTTTGAGGCAGTGCTTTTTTTTTGTCTTGTTTTGCCTTTTATTAACATTTTATTATTGCTTTTTTTTATTAACAGTAATCTGTGACATGCAGATGAGGTACATTTAGAAATTTTATATTCAGTAATTTTTTATACATTAAATGAAATTACCATTTTTCACTCTGTCTATACAGAAAGCTGATGTAGAGAACTTTTATATTTGCTGTATAAAATGTTTATTAAAAATTAAATACTTAAAAATATCAGCAAATAATTTTTTAGTTTTCTTTTCATATCCTTTTAATTTTTAGCTTTTCCTACTAACAAAGAATGAGTACCAGCACTTATTGTTTAAAAAAAAATGCTTTTAGGTAACTTGTTCCATAGGCACTTTAGGTAAATTGTTTCATAGCACATCAGTACAGGAAATAAATGAAGGAGATTAAAGAAAAATTGTTTCCCTTGAGTATTGAGTTAAATTGTAAAGAAATAAAGAGAGAAATTAGCCAACTGGTCTGGTTGGCCAAGCAGATAGTATATCTACTCTCCAACCAACTGGTTGCTGGTTTGAGTTCCATAGCATGGGTGTTTTTATAAGCATGCTCTGGAAAAGTTTGCATAGTAGCTCCTTGAGTTTATAAGACCTCTCTCTCTTTTAAGATTTAAATTACAACTAGACACTGCAGGTATTCTAACATATTTCGAGGAGAGGAGAGTGGGGAAATGAATAATGCTGTTTCTGATGCAAAGTGACTATGGAAATATCTGTAGAAAATATGTGCAGTAAAAAGTGAATGAACATCTTTGCGAAAGAGAGTGGAGTGAATATGTGAGATCAACCTGCTTGCTCAGCCTAATTCCTGTACTGAGTCCAGATTTAGGAAGTTCCTAGAGATGGCATCTTAATATGAGAATAGTATTCAATCAAGAGAATGGTTTGCAGTCATTGTGTGTGAAAACAGTGTACAAAGATTTTATATTAATTTGTTCTGATGCAGAAATTTTTTTTCAGATGATGTGGTGAAGAATATGAAAAAAAATTCACAAAAACATGAGACTAAAGCAAATCGTAGTTTAGTAAACTATTACTGAATATGATATTTTCATTTCAGATGTCTTCATGCTGGATCTCTTCGTCATTTGATGCATCTTCAAATAATGATATTGATTCTAAACCTTTGGGTGGTCAAAAAAGAATCAGGGATGATAATGCAAACATTGTCCAGTCCAAAAAGCATTTACACCATTGGAGAAAGCAAACACCTTCAAAAATTCCTTGGATAGCAAAATATTTTCCCAAAGTTAAGGTAGTCATATATTTGTGTGAAGTGTGTGTGTTATGTTTGTATTTCATGTAGCTAAGCACTCACTCACACACACACACATACACATTTCATTTTTTGTTACAATAATTTGAAAATTTAGTGAATGATAGTGATTTACACAACTTTCAGTAAATCTTAGTAATTTGCATAAATCAAAAATTTTTTTGCATCTTCTCTATGAAGATGTTGTGTGCAGAATTGCTGTGTGATGCAAGACTTCCAAGTAATGTTCATCTTTGACTTCATTTTTTTGCAGATTGACATGTCAGTAGTTGAATGTTAGTGATAATCTGATTTGGAAGTAATTTTGTGATAATAATTTGAAAATTTAGTGAATCATAGTGAAATCTTAGTAATTTGAAATTTCATTTTGCATGAGTCTCTTCCAGTTTTAAAATTGATGAGTGAATATATTACAAAAATACACATAAATACACCATGAACACATTCACTCCAGATACCAGACAAATATATATATATTAAAAAAATATTGGGTTGGCAAATAAGTTTGTTTGGTTTATCCATTAGTACAAGTTTATGCCGCTTCGCCTGGCGCTGTTGTTGCGCTACCATGCAACACTATTGCACAGTTGAAAGGCAACATTTCACATAACCTTTCAGTGAATTTTTGTTCGGCCTACTTCAGTTGCATGTGTGTAACATATTTTTAGAAATGGAAGGAAATAATGTACATTACCGGCATATTTTGCTTTTTTATTTCAAAAAAGGCAAACGAGCTGCAGAGGCCCATAAAAAAATATGCATCGTATATGGGGATGGTGCCTTAACAGAATGTGTATGCCAAAAGTGGTTTGGCAAATTCCGTTCTGGAGATTTCGCGCCGGTCGCCCGACCGAGGTTGATTCGAGTGTTGTGAAGAATATCGTCGACAAAAATCTGTCACAAACAGTGTGGGAGATTGCTGCAGTACTGAACATGTCCCATACAAGCATTGAAAACCATTTGTACAAGCTGGGATGTGTTTCAAAACTCAATGTTTTGGTGCCGCATGAATTGACTGAGGCCAATATGACTGCTCGCATATCGATCTGTGATTCGCTATGACGTCGCCAAGAAAACGACCCATTTTTGAAGCGGATGATTACGGGAGATGAAAAATGAGTTGTGTACGATAACGTGAACTACCCCAAACAACCTCGAAAGTGGAATTGCACCCAAAGAAGATCATGCTGTCTGTGTGGTTGGATTATAAAGGTGTTGTCCACTACGAGTTGTTATCGTCAGGCAGAAAGATTGCTCACAGTTAACGTGACTGGCCTGTGCAATTAGCATAAAACGTCCTGAATTGGCAAATCAGAAAGGAGTTGTCTTTCACCACGACAACACCAGACCCCACACATTGTTAACAACCTGGAGTAAATTGTTACGCCTTGGCTGGGATGTTTTGCCGCATCCTCCGTATTCACTGGACCTGGCACCTTTCGATTACCACTTATTCAGATTGTTGCAGAATTCTCTGAATGGGAAAACCTTCGCTAATGAGGAGGCTGTCAAAAAATACCTGGATCAGTTTTTCGCCAGTAAACCTCAGGAGTTTTGTGAACGTGGCATAATAAAGTTGATGGACAGATGGCAAGAGGTCATTGATAAAGAGGGTCAATATATATCTGACTAGTATATATTATATATATTAAATAAAATGTGTTTCATTCCACTCTGAAAAATCGAACGAACTTATTTGCCAACCCAATATATATATATGTGTATACACCTAAACCTCTTTTTATGCGAATTTTTTTTACGCGAATTTGGATATCAAAAATAATTTTTTTTTACGCGATTTTTATTCACTTTTACGCGACCAACCTAAAGTCTAAGTTAGGAAAAAATCCATAATTCAACAACACCTCACATGATGTTGCTGATAACCAAAAAAAAAAAAAGGAAAGCCGTTTCTTTCTGCAAAGAATTGCATTTTCTTAATTTCGTTTCAATTAAGAAAATTCTAAATTCTTACGAATTTCATTTATTGGAAATTCCCCGAATTACATAACTGACTGCACATAAAAAAGCAGTTCTAAGCAGTTTGAATTTGGTGTTTGAGTAGACAACACAGTTACTGCATTTTTTAAGTGAAATCAAAATAAGAATCGTGTTATAAAATTAATAATTTTGCCAAGAAATAATAAATGGTAAGATATATGTAATTTTCAAACTTTCATTTCATTAACCGAAGATTTTAATCTAGCCCTCACATGATGTTGACAAAAAAAAAAAAAAAAAAACGAAGCCGTTTCCTTGGATATAAAAATTCAAATTTTAGATCATCTTCAAACTGGGGAAGGTACGATGGCTGTGGGTAAGCATTTTGGAGTCTGTGAATCAACTGTCAGATCTATAAAGAAAAATGAAGAGGCTATTAGAAAAGCGGTATGTTCTGGTACAAAATTGAGTGCGAAATTATCATCATACACAAAGAGATGTTGTTCTAGAAAAGCTTTAGTGATGTGGATAGAAGATAATGTACAAAAAAGAATGCCAGTTGACAGAAATTCCATCAAGCAATCAGAATTGAGATTTTATGAACAGATTAAAAAACTGCAGCCAGATACTTCATCTCAATCGAGGAAAAAATATGAATTTCATGCAAGCAATGGTTGGCTGGCTAAGTTTATTAAAAGACATGCTCTTCATAATATAAAAATTAAAGGTGAAACAGCTGCTAAAACATTTCCACATCTTCAATTATTTTAGCAAGTTAATGATAACTTGCTAAAATAATTGAAGATGGAGATTACAGTCGTGAACAAGTTTGGAATATGAATGAAACCGACCTTTTCTGCAAAAAAATGCCAAACAGAATTTACGTATCAAAAATGCAAAAAACTGTTGGTTGGTTCAAAGCAGCAAAGGATCGCATAACACTCCTATTTTGTTCAAACGCTTTAAGAGATCAGATGTTAAAACTCATAAATTGCTCATTAAGACCACGGCCAATGAAAGGCGTAGATTTTCAAAAATTGCCAGTTCATTGGATGGTTTTTCAGTTCATTGGCCAACGAAAAAGCTTGGGTGACCATTGATATTTTCACTGAGTGGTTCCACAAACATTTTGTGCCAGAAGTTAGATGCTATTTGAATGACAAGGGTCTCGAATTTAAAGTGCTTTTGATTCTTGATAATGCACCCGGTCATCCTGCCATAGAACTCCCAAATGTGCACTTTTTTTTTCTGCTGCTCAATACCACATCATTGCTACAATCTCTAGATCAGGGTATAATTGCGACTCTTAAAACATATTATGTCAGACAAACATTTCAGTACATTTTGAACAAGCTAAATGATGATGAAACACTGTCAGTTATGGATGTGTGAAAAAAATTTTCAATTATGGATTGTATTGATCAGGTTCGATTATCGTTATCTGAATTGAGAGCAGAAACTATGAATGCATGCTGGAAAGCTATTTGGCCTGCATGTGTTAAAGAGAATGCTCCTGTTCCCTTCAATCATACTGCAGAATTCTCCAATATAATAAATTTGGCATGGGAAATTGGCGGAGAAGGATTCAGTGATCTTACGTCGGCAGATATCGAAGAATTGTTAATTGATAAACCTCTTAGCGAAGACGAAATAGTGGAGATTGTTTCTGAGACTCCTGAAAATGAAGAAGTTAATGATAATGATCAAGATAATCCTACTTTTACTGCTGATATAATTAAAGAAGGTCTTAAACTGGCCAGTAGTTTAGGCAATTATTTTGCCCAACATGATCCAAATAAAAAACATTCTGGGAAGTTTTCACGTGAGCTTATGTTGTTAATGTCTTCATACAGAGAATTATATCGCAACTTATCTAAAGCATCAACACAGCGATTAATAACTGAGTTCATGCCTAAAACTACTGAACCAACCAGTGGTGCTTTTGTTCAAGACATGACAAGAAGAATTCCACAAGTTGAGGTGGAAGTCGATGACGCTAATACTATATCTAGTAGTTCTAGTGATATTACAGTCTCACGAAAACGAAAGCTTTCGCGTTTATTGTCAGAAACTGATAGTGAATAACATAATTTTTTTATAGAATCCTTAGCAAACAACTCAAATGAACATGTTTTTCTTAAAGTTATTAAAATTCATTATATGTATGTGTGTTCTCCATGAAATGTAAATAAAAATCTTATGATCCTAACGAATTTAATGTTTTTTTTTTTTCATTATTTTGCTTATATTTCAGGTTTGGAACCGATCTTCACTTATTCTATGGAGTCAGTAGTTCTTTTTATGCGAATTCTATTTACGCGTAATTTTTAGGAATGTATCTATCACGTAAAAAGAGGTTTAGGTGTATATATGTATATATATATATATATTTTTTTTTTTTTTTTCAATGGAAACATCTGTACTGTGGGAATACAGAAAGGTATTCCCACAGTACAGGTTTAGGTGTATATATATATTTTTTTTCAATGGAAACATCTGTACTGTGAGAATACAGAAAAGTATAAAGGGTGGCACAATATCTCCAAAATTATTCACAGCATGCTTAGAAGAAATATTCAAACTTCTTTGTTGGGAAGGGAAAGGTCTGAAGATAAATGGAAGATATTTAAGCCATTTATGCTTTTCAGATGACATACTTATCTTTACTTCAACTGCACACAAATTACAGACTCGTATTCATGAACCCCAAATTGCTAACAAAACAGCTGGCCTAAAGATAAACCTAAAGAAGACCCAAGTTATGGGTGGTAGATGGCGTTGATGGAGATGATTCGTAGTAGAGGTTCGGTGTAGTAGTTGAGACAGTTGTAGGAGTCTTCGGACTCCTTGGAGGTGTCACGAATAATAATAATAATAAAATAATTAAAAGGCGCACGATGCTTGGGTGGAAAGCATTTGGAAAATTACATTCAATATTCAAAAGCCAACTACCATTATACCCAAAGAGAAAAGTTTTTAACCAATATATTCTTCCTATACTGATATATGGCTGTGCATCATGGTCACTGAATGCAAAGGAAATTCAAAAATTAAGAACAACACAATTTAGTATGAAAAGAAGTATGCTTGGTAACACAAGACTGGATCATAAAGGAATACGTGGATAACAAACCAAAGTCTTGGACATCATAGTAAGAGTGAAACATCTGAAATGGCAATGGGCTTGACATATTGCTTGAAGACAAGATCAACGATGGACAAAAGAAGTACTGGGTTGTATTCTACGATAGGAAAAAGACCACGATGCCGACCTAAATCATGGCGGATTGATGATATCATCAGATTTGCAGAAGTGACATGGAAAAGGAGAGCAATGAGTAGACAGTTTTGGAGTAATCTTGGAAAGGCCTCATCCAACAGTGGATCGACAATGGCTGATAATGCTGATGATTGATATTAAAAAAAAAAAGGGGGTGAGATTAACAGATTGAAAAAGTAGTATCTTAAGTGCAATAAACATGTAAACAGTAAAAACAGTGAAAACAGTAAAAAAAAATGAAAAAGGCAGTGATGACAGCACAGTGTTAAAATACACTGACCAGGCATGCAGTCAGGAGTACATATCCATACTTGAAGGAGAAAAAGCCATCAAAAGCCTGAAATGTGGAAGGGCAGCAGGAGTAGATGATATTAGACCAGAAATGCTCAAGTATGGAAGTATAAAAGTCTTACAGTGACTGCACTGCATAGTTCAGAAGGCCTGGATAGAGGGACAAATTCCGCATGATTGGAGTAGAGCTCTCATAGCACCCATATATAAAAGGGAAATAAAAGTGAATGTGAGAATTACAGATGTATTTTATTACTGAGTGTTCTTGGTAAGATATATGTAAGTATACTTGAGAAATGGTCGAGAAGGACCGTGGAAGAGGAGCTTGGTGAAGAACAAGCTGGATTCAAGCCAAATAGAGGCTGTCGGGATCAGATTTTCACTTTACGACAGATAGTTGAGAAATCATGGAAATATAACAAAGAGCTCTATTTAAGTTTTATAGAGCTGGAAAAAGCATATGACAGGGTGCCAAGAGACAAGCTATTCTAAACGCTACAGTTATATGGTGTCAATGGGGCATTATATAAAGCAATATCATCATCCTCAAATTCCTGATATATACCCTCAAGGGGTGTATATCAGGATATGATGGTACTACATGAAAAATTTACATCATTACTAACTTCCTATTTACAATTTTCCTCCAAATCAGTCTGTTAAATGTCAAGAACTCCAATATTATCAGATCTTATATTCCTGTCTTCTGAGGCACTTTTTATTTATCAGTCTACCTATATCTTGGTCTTCCTCTCGGTCTTTTTCCTGTCAACCTGGCAGAGAACACTTGTTTTGCTAATCTTTCCTCTCATTCTGTTAAGTGACCATACCACCTGAGATTTGCTCTGATAATGCATTCCTGGATGCTGACAATATCAAGTTCTTTCCTAATATCCTCATTTTTAATATGATAGTGACATTGATGCCATGCCATCTGTTCCTGCCCCTAATCTTTCTCAGGACTCTCATATCTGCAGTCTCTAGTCTTTGGTTAGGTGTTTTACTTCTTATAATTTAGAAGTATAACATCATCCAGATGCATAAGTTAAAATTGGTTTGAATACTGTATACAGCTAATTTAGTGTTTTGGCTAATTTCTCTCTTATTCCTTATAAATTTATTCAGTTCACTTCCTACCATACCAGCTTTGTTGATTCTGTTGTCTATTTCCATATTTAACTTGCCATCTTCACTAAAAATCGTGCCTAAGTAGCTGAAATATTTTACTTGTTATATAAGTTCTCATTCACAATGTAGTTGATATTTTCAATATGTCTGTCTATTTTCATTGTCTTTGTCTTTTTAGTGCTGACCTTCGTACCTTATCTATTACAACAGTTATTCGATTTAGTCAGGGAATCTTGCAGACTTGTAGCGGATTTATTTAGAAGTATAACATCATCCACATAAAGCAAAGAGCTGACATTAATATTTCTAATTTTGATATCATGTTTGATATCAAATATCATAACCTTCATAATGTGATCTATATAGATAATGAATAAGAGAGGGGATAATGTACATCCTTGTCTGACACCAGATTTAACATTAAACCATCTTCCTGTACTTCCTTCAATTCTAACTGCTGACTTACAACTCAAATAAAGACTAAGTATTGCTTGATATAATGCCCCATTGATACCATATAACTGTAGCATTTGGAATAGCTTCTCTATTGGCACCTTGTCATATGCCTTTTCCAGATCTACAAAACTTAAATACAGATCTTTGTTATATTTCCATGATTTCTCAACTATCTGTCGTAAAATGAAAATCTGATCCTGACAGCCTCTATTTGGCCTGAATCCAGCTTGTACTTCAAGCTTCTCTTCTACAATCCTTCTTAACCGTTTCTTAACTATACTTGCATATATCTTACCAGGAACAATCAGTAATGAAATCCCTCTGTAATTCTCACATTAAGTTTTATTTCCCTTTTTATATATGGGTACTATGAGAGCTCTACTCCAAGCATCTGGAATTTGTCCCTCTGTCCACTCCTTCTAAACTATGCTGTACAGACACTGTACGACTTTTATACCTCCATACTTGAACATTTCTGGTCTAATATCATCTACGCCTGCTGCCTTTTCGCATTTCAGGCTTTTGATTGCTTTTTCTACTTCAAGCATGGATATGTATTCCTGACTGCATGCCTGGTCAGTGTTTTTTCCACTGTGCTGTCATCACTGCTTGTTTCATTTAGCAGTTTTTCAAAGTAATTACTCCATACTTCAAGGATATCTTTTTCTCCTGTTTTCATGACCTTTATCATCTCTAATTCATTTTACAGCACTCTTTCCTCCATTTCTGAGCTTCTTCAACAACCTCTAGAATATCTTGCCACCTTCTTGATATTTATTTTCTATGTTCTTCCCAAAGTCCTCCCATGACTTTTGTTTAGCCAGTTTTACACAATGTTGTTGTGTCCCATTTTATGATTTTTATTCTAACTAGTAATTTCCTCTCATCTATGTTCTACTATTATCTATGCTCGAGATATCACCAAAAAATTTACTAATACTTAAGTTATTTCTCCCCTTAGTACCCCTAATATTTGTATTATACTGCGCCTTTTGGGATATTTAATTTGAGATATTATATACAAAAACAAGGAGAAAGAACTAAAATATGTCTGAAAGTGAAACAATGTTGCGGTCGTGACATTTTATCTCGTTTCTTAACACATTAATTTCCCACTGATTAGGCTCGTAAATTTTCAAGTGGTGCATTGGACAGCAATTTCAGACAACTGTTTTATCATTGGACAAGAGGTTTATTAAATTCCTTAACATGGTACAATTCAAATTTTAGTTATTACTCAATTCAATGCTATACTAAATATTTACAAACTGACATTAGCTTATCATAAATAATTAAGCTATGATCCTATAATGGGTATTACAATCATGCCGCCATACACATAACTTCATATGACATGGACATATAAGATTAATTCACACTATTTAACTATCCAAACTTAAGTAGCTTAACTAAACAATTTACTGCACTAACACATAACTATGACATTTAAACTTTCTTATACAATATAATAGACATGCAAAATTCTCAGGACACTTAATTACTCATATAACATTAACACTAGCCAGCTTACTTTCAATATATTCTGTCAGATACTAAAGTCCTAGTATTGTTTTCTTGGTCACTTCAACAGTTCAGTATTAGAATAATGATAACTAATACAGACGAATCTTAGTTAACACGAGATATAATTTACAGTACCTTTTTTTCCTGAGTTTTCCATATATGGGCCTCTATCTTTTTCTGATTGAAGTATCCTGGTATAACCGCTCCGATAATCTGCTTCTCCAATGTTCCCTTTTGAATTGAACTATGCCTACGCAGTCTTTACCTTTTGTTATTCAGGACACACTTTGAATCATCTAAATAACGACTGCGCAACTCGCGACGTGGATATCGATTTCTTTACAGCTTTCCCTTTTTCTTGGTTGTCACTGAAGTTGAAACACAAAGAACATGCCTCGAACTATATGGCATTCTTCGCTTCTTACATAGGAAACACGGAACCGAAATTCCGCTCACTTTTGTTTCCATGTTGTGACGACGGAGATATAACTCCAATCTCGCCACTCAGGAAAACACTGTGAAACCCATATGAAGGAGCTCGCAAAGAACTCTCCTGGAACAAAACCAAAAGCCAAAAAGGTCTAAAAGCCTAAAAGTCCTCTGGGGGGGGGGTTTCCAACCCTTTTATACTTGCTCTCCTAACGGCACCTTCTATAACTTCTTTTCTCTGCCCCCCCTTTTTGACTTGACTTTACCGACCAATTAGGGTGGCGTTTTTCTGCCAAACGTCCTTTGGTCGGCGAGCCCGTAACGATGTCTCAATCCGGGAATTGACCCTAAGCGATTGTCTGTTATTTTTCTTTTGCTAGCCTCTAACTTAATCCCCTTTCCAAAATTTCTCTATGAATTCACATAATATTTTAATCTCTAGCTTCTCGCATACCATCTCTTATGACTAATCCTTTTCTGTTTTATTTAGTTAAATTTTCTCTTTTATATCATATTACAACATTAATACATTCTTTCTTTTTGTTAGTTAGTTCAACAAACACCTTTATATTTTATATATTTTATTGGATGCAAGAATATTTCCTTTTCTTTTAAATAATTCATCTATTAGCTTTTATGCAGGGTTCTTAATTTATTTGCTCCTCATGTTACACCATGACAGCTTGGAATTCTACATTCTTAAGGTATCAGGGTGTAACAGTGTTTAGCTTTCTTACATTTGTCTCTATATTCTCTAAGAGCATAAGCTGACTTTTTTGCCAGGAACTTTTAATATGCTTTCTTCTTTTTCTTCACTGCCTCTTTAACTTCCTGTGTCCGCCATGGAGTTCTGATGATTTCTATCCTTGCACAGAACCTCACCACATGAATCTCTGGCTGAATCAATCAGTGTTTTCTTTAGGGCTTGCCACTGAATCTCCAAGGTTTGGTTCCTGCTCTCAAACTCTTTCATTTTTTCTTGAATAATCTTTGTGTATTTTAGTCTAAAGTTCACATCTGAGTGCTGCTCAACTTTTATTCTCTTTAAAACTTTCTTACATGTTCTACTTTTCACTATGAAATAGACTTTTATCTTGCTCAAGACTAAATGGTGATCTCTTCCAATTTCAAATCCTATGTACAACCAGTGGGAAAACATCAGTATCAACAATAACATAGTCAATGAGAGTTTTTCTTATTCCTTGCCTTTTCTCTCTATGTGAATTTGTGCACATTTTTATGTTGGAACATTGTGTTAGTAATAACCAGTCTATGTCCTGAGCAGAAATGCAATAGGTATTTGCCATTATTATTAGCTTTGCTCTTTTCTCCAAATTTCCCAAAATATTTTTTTTTTTCTGACAATCATTTCCTACTCTTCTATTTAGATCCCCAAACAAGAAACAATTTTTCCTTTTTCATTGTGTCAGTTGCTTTCTCTAAAGCCTCAAAAAAATTCCTCCACTTCTACCTTAGTAGAACCTTCTGTGAGACTATATGCACAAATAAGTCTCATTGCCCAGTTCCCTATTCTCATATTTGCCTACATCACTCTACTTGAGACGGCCTGCCATTCAAGAAGATTAGCCTCATATTTTGTGTTGAATACTATGGCTATCAAGCAATACTTAGTCTTTATTTGAGTTGTAAGTCAGCAGTTAGAATTGAAGGCAGTACAGGAAGGTGGTGTAATTTTAAATCTAGTGTCAGAGAAGGATGTACATTATCCCCTTTGTTATGCATGGATCACATTATGAAGGAAAGTGGTATTAAACCTGATATCAAAATTGGAGATGTTAATCTCATCTTTTTGCTTTATGCGGATGATGTTATACTTCTAAATAAATCCGCTACAAGTCTGTAAGATTCCCTGACTAAGTTGAATAACTGTTGTAATAGATTTGGTATGAAGGTCAGCATTAAAAAGACAAAGACAATGAAAATAGGCAGAAACGTTGAAAATATCAACTGCATTATGAATGAAGAACCTATAGAACAAGTAAAACATTTCAGCTACTTAGCATGATTTTTAGCGAAGATGATAAATTAAATATGGAAATAGACAACAGAATCAACAAAGCTGGTACAGTAGGAAGTCAACTGAAGAAATTTTTTTGGAATAAGAGAGAAATCAGCCAAAACTAAATTAGCTGTATACAAAACAGTATTCAAACCAATTTTAACTTATGGATCTGAGAGCCAGGTTAGAAGTAAAACACCTGACCAGAGACTAGAGACTGCAGATATGAGAGTCCTGAGAAAGCTTACCTTCAGGAACAGATGGCATCAATGGCAATATCATATTAAAAATGAGGATATTAGGAAAGAACTTGATATTGTCAGCATCCAGGAATGCATTATCAGAGCTAATTTCGGGTCGTATGGTCACTTAAGCAGAATGGGAGAGGAAAGAATAGCAAAACAAGTGTTCTCTGCCAGGTTGACAGGAAAAACACCCGGAGGAAGACCAAGATATAGGTGGATTGATACATAATTGAAATATAAGGTCTAATAATTTTGGAGTCTTGACAGGTAACAGACTGATTTGGAGGAAAATTGTAGATAGAAATTATAACATATTTTAGGAATGTTAGTCAAGTGCATTTTATTTATCATCCTACTAGTTTCACCGATTTTTGCTATGGGCATCTTCAGGGATACAATTGGTAAGCAATATGAAGGTAACAGACTAGGTTTTAACTGACAGTTAAATAAGGAATCTTATATAGGGTCTGCTGCACAGATGACACAATAAAGTCTCTTCCAGATCATCCTATGTGAACTAGTATCTTTTCTTTTGCATTAGGAAGCTCAATATCACACACTTCAGACTCTCATATGTTCTTTTGGTATGCATGTTAAAGAGACTGTGTAAACTGTTGGTATGAATGTTGACAACATTGTCTCACTAAACATAACAGCATCCCTCCATAGCAGGTTTGCACTCCATCCTGCAACCTCTCACTTTGTTAGCTACAGAAATCTCATACTCCAAAATTAGGGTAGTGAACAGATGGCAACAGTGGCAGAATCATATTTAAAATGAAGATATGTGGAAAAACTTGCCATTTTTAGCAGTCAAGAATGTGTGACAACTAATTTGAGGTGGTATGGGCACTTAAAACAGATTGACTGAGGAAAAGTTAGCAAAACAGGTGTTTGATACCATGCTAGTAGCATGAAATGTTAGATATGATAATATTGGAGTGCTGACAAGTAATAGACTATTTAGGAGGAAAATTATTGATAGGAGAATAATAATAAAGTAAACTTAATTGTGTAGTGTTGGTATAGTTGCCTGAACACCCCTTTAGGGTTCATATCAAGAAATTGATGATACTTTAAATGCAAAGTTATGCACTTTGGTGTAATGAGATATTGAGTGGCATATAATTATAATTACAGTAACATCCACGGAGTCAGCATACTCATCATGAGAGGCTCACTCAACCAACAAAATGCCTATCATACTGGATATTGAAATCATTTGCACTCCACTCACCAACAACTCTATGTAAAAAAATTCTGTAATTATATTGGTGGGGTTATGGTAGAATGAACTGATCAAGCTGGGAGATCTTGGAGTTTTAGGAGATAGGATGTTGATGATCTGACATCCTATTATGCAAATACAACTTATGGGGATGGTCTGAAAAGTTCTCGGCCTAATAATGAAAAAATGCATTTATAATGTCAAAAATATTTTTATTTTTCAACATAATTTCCCTTAAGACTAATACATTTATTCCAGCAATGCTCCAGCGCCATTATCCCATCCCTGTAGTGGTTCTCGGTAAGATCTGCAAAATACCCCTCTACAACTGCAATCACCTCTTGATTCAAAGAAAAATGCTGACCAACGAGGAAGAGGTTGGGAAGAGATAGAAGTCAGAGGGAGCCAAATCTGGAGAATAGGGTGGATGTTCCAACAATTCATGGTGCACATCCCTTAAATTTTCCATTGCCAAAACACCTTTGTGGGCAGGTGCATTGTCCTGATGAAAGATGATTTTTTCTTCTGCAAACTGAGTCTTTTCTCATGAATTTTTTCGTTAGTCTGGTTAGACGATTGGAATAATATTCCACGGTTATTGTTTTATTCTTTTCAAGGTAATTAATAAACAAAATGCCTTTAGCATCCCAAAACACCGATGACCTTTTCTGCTGATGGAACTGACTTTGTCTTCAGTGCTGAACAACCAGCTTCTGTCCACTGTTTTGACTGCTGTTTGGATTCTGGTGGGTAACAGTGAATCCAAGTCTCATCCATAGTAATAAATTGATGCAAAAATCAGTTTTATTCTTGTTAAAACGCTCCAAGCACTCTTCAGAGATTTTCATGCGAGTGCATTTTTGATCTGCTGTGAGCAAGCGCAGCACCCATCTTTCACAAAGCTTTTTCATTTGCAATTCTTCATGCAAAATACATCCTACACATTCTTTTGAAATGCTTATGGTCTCAGCAATTTCATGCACTTCGACTTGCTGGTCATCCAGTACCATATCGTGCACTTGATCAATGATTTCTGGTGTTGTTACACTTTTTGGATGCCCTTCACATGGATCATCTTCAAGGCTGGTACGGCCACATTTAAATTCAGCAGCCCATTTCTTAATTGTTGAAAATGAAGGAGAAGAGTGCCCATAAACTTTTATAGACTTCGAATGAATTTCTTTTGACGTTAAACCTTCCTTTACAAAGAATTTTATAACTACATGATACTCAATTTTATTCATTTCAAGGGATACAGACAACACTTTTGCTTCAGGCAGTTGTATAAAATGAACTACTTGATAGAATGACTTGCAATTTCACATGGATGCTTATGACAAATGTACCAACTTAGAAAAAAAAAAAATCTTGCCAATAGTGTTGTCATCTATTGTCGAGGCCAAGAACTTTTCAGACCACCCTCATAGAGGATAATCGTGATGATAAAATGAACATTGACCTGTAATGATGAGAAATTCATTTTTGTCTTTTTTAAAATGCTTTGATATGACCTAATCCTGACTATTTTGCACAGATCGATTTCCTTGTTTCTGAGGTGATGCAGTTGCAGTATAGAGAAGGTGTGCTAAGGAAATTGTTAAAGATGATATTGATTATGATATGAGATTGACAATTTGTGCTTTAACTTAAAGAAAACCAAATAGAATTGTATTGTTGTTTCAAGTAAGAATAAGAATGCATGTGGAAGAATAACTGCTGAATGCAGATGCTGAACATACAGAAGATATTATTCAGCTGAATGTCATTTTGCTGAAAGCTATCAACCTAGTTTGTGCAACATGCAGCTTAATGCTTCCTCTCTGCACTAGATGAAGAAACTCAAGTGTGAGAGGAGGAGGTACTAGAGATATTGCATAAACTGAATAAGAATTTGGCAGTAGGAACTGATGGGATATCAGTATGGATGTTGAAAGAGTATTATCAGAACTGGCTGTTCCTTTGACAAAGCTGTATATTTGAGTTTTGCATAGGGAAGCACGATGAACTGTTTGTACAAGAGTGGCACAAAGAATGATGTCTAACTGTTGACAGATGAGTATCTGAAGTGGTGCTGAGGATTTTGGAAAAGTTTACAGCTTGTACAGAAATTGGCTAACAGAGACCTATTTCGCAATGAACAGCATGGGTTTATTAAGGGAAGATCATTTTAGAGTAATTGCTCACATTTTATTATAATGTTGCAGTTGAGTTCAAGCGGAATTGGATGCAACTTGAGGCTTTTGACTGTATATAGCATTGAAGGCTATTGCATAAGTTTAGATGTGTGGGACTATTAGTTTGGATAAAAGGATGACTGACAGATATCAAAAAGTAGTGTATAGAGGGTATGAGTGTATGATTTAATGTGACCAATGGTGTATCCCAGACATAAATCCTTAGTCCATAGTTAAACCTTTATATTAATGATATTGGGAAGGATTTGATAAGAGATGGGAGAATAGCTATTTGCTGATGATGCAAAGATAGACAGGCTACCAGGGAGATAACTGACATTCAGTACTTGCAGATTTGAATCTGCAAGTACTGAATGTCAGTTATGATTTGAATGATTTGAATAGCCTGGAATTGTGAACATGTGAAAATGGCCATCATTTTAATAGTGTTATATGTAAAGTTTATGTACTTCGATGTAATATTTGATGGTGTAATGTATTGGCAGGATCATGAAAGAAGAAAGCAATCTGACTAGAGATCTCGAACTTTTAGTAGATTAGAAGTTGAAGTTCAAGGGCCATATTGAAAATACAACTCAGAGGATAATTGCCATGCTGAAACTTTTAAGGAGTGGTTCGAACAAAGTATCAAACCACTCCTTAAACTCATCCACCATTTGCACTTTCACCACCCTCTCAGGCAATGTATTCTATGCCTCTGCTACTCTCAATTAAAAAAAACAACTTAATTCTTACCCTTTTACTCACCACTTCCTTTTGTAACTTCCAGAGATGGCTTTTTGTCCTTGTTCTTTCCTCTCGTTCTACCATATGAAAAATTTCCTCAGTTTTAATATGATAATAAACCTTCAACAGCTTAAATGTCTTAATCATATCCTCCTTTATTTTCAATCCACTGAATACTGCCCTATCTATTTACCCTTTAAATCCTGGTAAATAGATCTGAGCACAGAAATCCAGATGTGGTCTGATCAAAGCTTTATACAATGGGTCCACTGCACTTTTTTTATCTTGGTCATTGTCCTCAATATTTCGACCATTCTCTGAGATGTCTTCACAATCTTAGCATTATGTCCTCTGAACTTAAGATTTTTATTTACAGTCACTCTACGATCCCTTGCTTTCTCCACTTTTTCCAGTGTAACTCCAAGTCAGTATTAAGCATCCTCGCATCTGTAGATTTAAAATTTCGAAGCCTTACCTTTAGTTGCTTTAAACTAATATCGCCCATTCATATGCCCACCTTTCTAGTTTATCCAAATCCTTTTGAAGAGTCAAAAGATCAGCACTGTTACTGATAAACCTCCCAAGCTTCACATAATCTGCAAACAACTGAACATTTCCCTGTAGTCCAATGACACTATCACTGACATAAAGATTGAAGAGTATAGTCCCAATACTGAATCCTATGGAACTTCACTTCCTACTTGCTGATACTCCTCCTCCATATACAACTCTCTGTTATCTATCAGAAAGTTAGTCGCCAATCCACTAACATGATATCCAAACCCATATGCTGCAACAATAAAACTAATTTGTCTTGTGGCACACTGTTATTATTATTATTATTATTGTTGTTCCGGGAAACTCCAAGGAGTCGACAGACTCATCGAGGGAGGCCCTAACATCATGTCTGGAACAACTATTCAACATTCACACAGTATCTATCATATCTTGCCTTGAACTCATTCACGGTCGTAGCACCCACAACAGACTCTGAAAGCTTATTCCACTCATTCACCACTCTCCAAGTAAAAAACCTAGCTCTAACACCCTTGTCAACCACGCTCTTGCCCAGCTTCCATGCATGGCCCCTAGTCCTCCCACCACCAGTCATATTTTCAAAAATATCTTCTGGATCAATCTTATAAAAACCCTTCAGTAATTTGAATGTCTCAATCATATCACCCCTCCTTCGCCTATCGTCCAATTTCTGCAACCCACAAATCCTCAACCTATTCTCATAAGGTTCATTCCACAGACCTGCTATCATCTTGGTCACTCGTCTCTGGACCCTCTCCACTTCCTCCCCATCACGAGACCCTGGTGCCCATAACTGGGCACAGAAGTCCAGATGGGTCTTATCAAGGCTCGATACAGAGGAACAACAACTTGCTTCTCTCTGCATGTTAAAGTATTTTTCATAAGCCAAGTGATTTGGTGAGCTGTTTTAGTTACTTTTGCAATGTGTCCCCTAAACTTCAACTCCCTATCCACCAGCACTCCCAAATCCCTGGCCTCATCAATCTCCTGGAGTATGGTTCCACCTATGCGATATACTGCTGCTATTCTTTTCACCCCAAAGTGCATAACCTTACACTTTGCCACATTAAACTGACATCCATTTTTCCTAGCCCAATCCTCCAAACTATCCAAATCATCCTGTAAAATTTTGACATCCTGTACACTCACAATTGCTCTACCCAACTTTGCATCATCAGCAAACAAGTGAACACTTCCTCTCAAATCCTTTCCAATATCATTGATGAACAAATTGAAAAGCAGTGGTCCAAGAACAGAGCCCTGCGGCACTCCACTAGTCACAAGACGTCTTTTTGACTCCACTCCTGAATAAACCACTCTCTGGTATCTCTCCTTCAACCACCCTCCTATCCATCTTACCAACCCTATATCTATCCCCATCTGCTCCAGTTTACTGATTAGAGTTCCATGTGGTATCCTGTCAAAGGCCTTGGCAAGGTCCAGTAGTATCACTGTAAACCCATTACCCCTATCCAGTTCAGCTGTCACTGTGTTATAAAACGTGAGCAAGTTACTGAGGCATGATCTACCCTTCACAAAACCATGTTGTCCCCCATACAATATCCCATTTTCATCTATCCAATCCTGTATTCTTTTCTTGACTAATTTTTCTAAGACCTTGACAATGATTCCTGATATGCTAATTGGTCGGTAATTTACAACAGCGGGCTTGGAACCACCTTTATGCAGTGGAACTATTTTCCCCTCCTTCCACCCGCTCGGGACTAACCCAGACCCCATACTCAAATTAAACAAAATGGTCAAGGGTACTGACAATTCATTAGCTGCTTCTCGTACTACATGAGCTTGTATACCATCCAACCCCACAGATGTATTGACATTGAGGTTATGCAATAGACTACTCACCTCCACTTCATTCACCACAATTCCCGTATAATCTACTGGTTTATTCGTTTCTGCAATGTCACCACCTGGATGATATATTCTTGCAAAGTGCTCACTCAGTAACTCAGCTATCTCAACTGATTCAGTTACCTCCCTACCATCGGCATTCTTTAAAATCATTCTGCCATGTACATTTTTCCTTTTACTTGCTACATATCTAAAAAACTGTTTAGGATTCTCTTTAGCCCGCATGGCCAATGTTCTTTCGTAATCCTTTTTTGCTTTTCTTACCACACTCGTCACCCTTCTGGCCTGCGCTTTTTACCGTTCATGTGCCTGCCGGTCACCGTTTTCCTTAAATTCCCTCCATAGTTGTTTCTTTTTTTGCAGCTCAAGCTTAATGGTGTTATTCATCCATTTAACCCCTACTTGATTTATTATTCGGACTCTAGGTATACAGTCAGCCATTGCTTCATGCAAGCACTTCTTAACCACCTCCCATGCACTATCAACTTCTAGTCCTTGCAGTTGTACATGCCATGGCACTGAGCCAATCAAACTCCTAAGCTTGTCATACTTTCCAGCCCGATAATTCCACATGTACCCTGTCTTAATTGAAAATTCTACACCTTTAGCCACCTCCCAAGTCAAGACTCTATGATCACTCTCACCGATTGGTGGCAATGTGGTCATATTTGTTACAGCCAAATCCTCAGATGTAATTACTAGGTCAAGCACTCTCTGACCCCTAGTATTTTCCATTACATGCTGTCGCAGATAGTTATCCCTTAATAACTGCATAAAATCCAATTCCTTCCTCCCGTGTGTCCTCTCCTCACTCCAATCAATGCGACCATAGTTGAAATCTCCCATAATAATCACCCTCCTTCCACTTATTTCTTCTATTTGCTTGTGCATACTGTCACCATCATCTTTTCCATCACCTAGTCTATAGCAGCACCCAATTGTATATTTAGTTCTGCTAGCCACAATCTCACACCAATTGGCCTCAAATGTGCTCTTTTCTCTATCCTGCAATTCAACTTCTATTCTCCTTGGCTGTAGCTCATCAGCTATCATCAACAATACTCCTCCCCCCATTTTATTCTCTCTGTCATTCCTGAACACACTATACCCATCACATTCAATCCCACTAGCTATATCATCTACAGTCAGCCATGTTTCACTAATACCAATAACCTGTGGTCTGGAAGTGCCAACCATAGCCAAAAACTCTTCCTTCTTGTTCCTAATACTCCTAGTATTAGTGTACATGAATTTAAGACCCCCATTAGCCCCAACCCTACCTTGATGCCTTATATTAACTATCCCACTCTGGTTTGTTGTCCTTATTTGCTCTAGCATATTATATTCATTCTTACATTCAACTGCCTCCCTAAGGACTGTATATCTACTCCCCCCCCCCCTTAACGAATCTAGTTTCCCTGAATTTGCACATCCACTACATTCAGCAACACTTTCTCAAGTCTTCTTACACCATAACCATTCAAATGCAAGCCATCCATCTTATATAGATCCTTTCGCCCATCAAACTCACTCCACACATCCACAAATTCCAGACCACTCGTCATACATAACCCACGCATAAAGTCATTCACAATTATGGCCCTCCTTTTAAACATTTCATACGTTTAAAAGGAGTATGAATGTTCACATTCATACGCCTATTTTTCCTGTCATACCTTTTATTATTGGTTGGTTCATTCAATCGACTTTTATTCATGCACTCTAGCTGCTGTTTTGCCCTTTCTATCGCACCATTCAACAACGTGATCTCATTCAATGCATCTATCTCATCTTTTTTATTCTCTGAGAAACCATTAATACCATCATTCACACTTTCTACATTCACACTCTCATAATTCTCATGTACAACCTTGTCGTTTCTTGTCATATCGCTATTTTCTTCATTCTGAAGGTTGACAAAAATATCACACTCACGATCCGAATTACACTTCAATTCCTCATTATCCCTACATTTTCTACACACATTCAATCCTTTATTATCATCTATCCACACTCCGACTTCACTCCGTGAAGCGTACATTTCGCAGCTAGTACACTGACTCATTTCTTTTATACTACTGTTCTTTGATAACGATGGCAAACCATCATTACTGGCTGCCATTTTCCTTCGTACAGGTGCCATAATTATTGCAACGTGTTTTATCAAATAATAAGTTATACACACCAAAAACACACAAACAGACGCACTAAAATACGCAAGGCAAACAAAACTACGCAATATTAACTAATTTTATCAACGATAACTGAAAATAATACTTATCTTATCAGGAGCTTGCACGAACACTACACACTACGATATAACCTCGAACTGTCAAATGCCTTTGAACTAAAAAAATGACAGTGCATGATTTACCCTCATCCACTATTCTTGTTACTCTCTTCTAAAAGTAATAAATTTAGTTTAATCCTTTATCCAAGTGTGAGCAAACAAAGTTTGCGCCTGAAAGTATCTTCAGGACTGGGTTAAGGTGGTACAACACCAGGGCAACTCCTTGCAAAGATGGAGCAAGCTACCATCACTCCTATCTCAGTATCTCCCATAATACAAAACACACCTCCTTGCGGATATGTATAATGTTATGCATTAAGGGAAGGGCCGCTACCCAGACTAGTTTCGACCTTTATTGAGGTCTCTTCAGTGGGAGCCAGGCCCAAGTGGAGACAACAAGTAGAGATGACCTTGCTAATGCTTCCGCATTAGCAAGGTCATCTCTATTTATAGGAGTTACCAACCGGTGTGCCACCTTTTTAATAAATTACTCTGGATTTAGAGAAAGAGGTTGAAAGTTCATTTTTCACTTGGTTAGACTATAATAAATTTAGTTTAATCCTTTATCCAAGTGTGAGCAAACAAAGTTTGCACCTGAAAATATCTTCAGGACTGGGTTAAGGTGGTACAACACCAGGGCAACTCCTTGCAAAGGTGGAGCAAGCTACCATCACTCCTATCTCAGTATCTCCCATAATGCAAAACACATCTCCTTGCGGATATGTATAATGTTATGCATTAAGGGAAGGGCCACTACCCAGACTAGTTTCGACCTTTATTGAGGTCTCCACTTGGGCCTGGCTCCCACTGAAGAGACCTCAATAAAGGTCGAAACTAGTCTGGGTTGTGGCCCTTCCAACAACAACGTTACTGGTTTGCTGGGTGAAGCATAAAATGCTTTTTGTTTTCCCCTTTGTCTGTGTCGAGAAACTTGATGGGGGAGTGGGGGTTTGTGAGCCTTATGCTCGCACTTTATGAACTATGGGGTTAGCTCTGTTCTGCTGAGAGCAGAATTGCCTTGGGTCTTTTATGTTTGTGAATGTCATGTTCACTGTAACTGGAAGCTTGTCTGACTAGTGGGTTAGGATGAGAGTGTGCTTTGCTGAAGAATTTTTTGGCTTGGTCCTGGAGGAGGGAATGGATGTCTGGGGTTCTGGTTTCTCTATGGATCTGCGTGTTTCTGACGAACCATGGGGCATTCAGGATCATCCGCAGGCACTTGTTTTGTATCCTCTGTAGTTTTAGGATGTTGGATTTGGATGTGTGACTCCATGTAGGGGTAGTGGCCCTTCCCTTAATGCATAACGTTATACATATCCGCAAGATGTGTTTTGCATTATGGGAGATACTGAGATAGGAGTGATGGTAGCTTGCTCCACCTTTGCAAGGAGTTGCCCTGGTGTTGCACCACCTTAACCCAGTCCTGAAGATACTTTCAGGTGCAAACTTTGTTTGCTCACACTTGGATAAAGGATTAAACTAAATTTATTATAGTCTAACCAAGTGAAAAATAAACTTTCAACTCTTCTAAAAGGTATCCCGATAACTAAAACAAGAGTGCCCTTTAACAAATCCATGCTGGCCTGCATAAATAATAGTGCCCTCATCTGCTGTATTGTGAATAAGAGTTCTTTCCAGTTTCTCTACTGGTGTCAAATGGTGCCAGTTCACTGGAGCAGTGTACATGGGGGGAAAAAAAGCATTTATGAGAAATAAATTGGAGGTAGTTGTTAATCTGTCATCAACACTATATATATACTACTCCTTATGTGTAATATTTATTAACATTGTAAATTGATTAATAAAATAAATTTATTAGTTGAATTTTTCATGTTGCAAAAAAAGTATGAAATTTACTGTTTCTTTCTTTGCAGGAAGAACTTGCAGTGAACAAGAAAAAAGTGCTCCAAGTTCAAGAGTGGCTTCAACAAAGTTTACACATATGTAGTAGTAATATCAAACAGGTAATGCAACATGTACATCCATAATATTCTTCTTTATGTCATTATATATCATCATCAAATTCTTGACATGTACAGGATATGATAGTACTACATGAAAAGCTTACATCACCATGAACTTCCTGTCTACAATTTTCTTCCAAATCAGTCTGTTACCTGTCAAGACTCCAACATTATCAGATCTTATATTTGTGTCTTCTTAAGGCACTTTTTACTGTATCAATCCATGTATATCTTGGTTTTCCTCTGGGTTTTTTCCCTCAACCTGGCAGAGAACACTTGTCTTGCTAATCTTTCCTCTCCCATTCTATTTAAGTGACCATACCACCTGAGATTAGCTCTGCTAACAGATTCCTGGATGCTAACAATGCCAAGTTCTTTCCTAATATCCTTGTTTTTAATATGATATTGCCATTGATGCCATGTATTCATGCTCCTAATCTTTCTCAGGACTCTCATATCTGCAGTCTCTGGTCTTTGGTCAAGTGTTTTACTTCTGACCCAGCACTCAGATCCATAAGTTAAAATTGGTTTGAACAATGTCTTGTATTCAGCTAATGTAGTGTTTTGATTAATTTCTCTCTTTTTTTCAATACCACTTTCCTTCATAATGTGATCCACAGAGATCAGTGATTTTCAACCTTTTCCATAATAGCACACCTAGACTAATTATTAAAATTCTGGCATACTAAAAATATATTCTTTTAACTTTTTTTGATGACCTGGCAAAAAATAGGCATAATTTTGATTGATTTACACACACAAGAAGAGGGAAGACCAGACACTAATAAGTAAATGCACAAATTAATCTCGTGGTGCACCTGAAGACCTCTCCCGACACACTGGTTGAAAATCACTGATATACATAATGAGTAACAGAGGGGATAATGTATATCCTTGTTTATTCAGTTGACTTTCTACCATACCAGATTTGTTGATTGTATTGTCTGTTTCCATATTTAACTTACTATCTTCACTAAAAATTGTGCCTAAGTGACCGAAATGTTCTACTTGTTCTATAGGTTCTTCATTCACAATGCAGTTGATATTTTCAATGCTTCTGACTATGTTCATTGTCTTTGTCTTTTTAATGCTGACCTTCATACCATATCTATTATAACAGTTATTCAATTTAATCAGGGAATCGTGCAGACTTGTACTGAATTTATTTAGAAGTATAACATCATCTGCATAAAGTAAAGTAAAGAGCTGAGATTAACATTTTCAATTTTGATATCAGGTTCAATACCACTTCATAACGTGATCCACATAGATAATATAGAGATTATCTATATGGATATTATCCATATAGATGATATCCATATAGATAAATAACAGAAGGGATAATGTATATCCTTCTCTGACACCAGATTTAACATTAAACTATCTTCCTGTACTTTCTTTAACCTCTAACTGCTGACTTACAACTCAAATAAAGACTATGTATTGCTTGATATAAAACCCCATTGACAACAGCCAACGTTTTTTTTTTTATTTATTTTTTTTTATATTGGGCCCATATATGAAAGGTTGGCTGGTCAACCTGTAGTACATTAGTACTGTAGATGGGTGGTGGGTTGAGAAAGGAGAAACCTGTTGACATTCGATTTAAAAGTGTATTTTGTATTCCTTGTGAAATACGTCAGGGGGAAGACTGTTCCATAGTACTGCAGTCGCAGGGATGAAGGAGAAGGAAAAGAAACTTGTTCTGTGGGTTTCAAGGTGTACTGTGAAAGTACACCTTGAATAATAGAAAGGATGTTGGGTGGCAGCTGTGCATGTTCCAATGGGCTTAGTACAGAGTGGGGGAATTATTGATGCTGTTTCAGATGAACATTTTCCATGGAAATATTTATAGAATATACAAATTGCAGAGACCAAGTGTCTGTGTGAAAGTGAGGGGAGCAAGTTGGTGAGAGATGGGTCATTTATCAGTCTAATTGCTATCCTCTGTATTGAGTCAAGCATTTTGAGGGAGCTTTGAGGAGCTCCACTCCAAATGTGAGAGCAGTATTCGATAGCTGGGCAGATTTGTGATTTGTATAATGTTAACAGCTGTTTAGAGGTGAAGTAGCGTTTTGTGTTTTGAATAACTTTTCTCTTGGTCTCTTGGCACCCTGTCATATGCCTTTTCCAGATCTACAAAACTTAAATACAGATCTTTGTTATATTCCCATGATTTCTTCAACTATCTATTGTAAAGTGAAAATCTTATCCTAACAGCCTCTATTTGGCCTGAATCCAGCTTGTTCTTCACCAAGCTTCCTTTCCACAATCCTTCTCAACTGTCTCTCAAGTATACTTGCATAAATCTTACCAGGAACACTCAGTAGGGAAATGCCTCTGTAATTCTCACATTCAGTTTTATTTCCCTTTATATATGGGTACTATGAGAGCTCTACTCCAAGCATCTGGAATTTGTCCCTCTGTCCAGGCCTTCTGAACTATGCAGTGCAGCCACTGTAAGACTTTTATATCTCCATACTTGAGCATTTCTGGTCGAATATCATTTACTTCAGCTGCCTTTCCACATTTCAGGCTTTTGATGGCTTTTTCTACTTCAAGTATGGATATGTATTCCTGATTGCATTTCTGTTCAGTGTTTTTTACCACTGTGCTGTCATCACTGCTTGTTTAATTTGGCAATTTTTCAAAGTAATTACTCCATACATCAAGGATGTCTTTTTCTCCTGTTTTCATGTCACCTTTATCATCTCTAATTCCTTTTACAGCACTCTTTCCTCCATTTCTGACTTCAACAGCCTTCAGAATATCTTGCCAGTTCTTGATATTTATTTTCTATATTCTTACCAAAGTCTTCTCATGAGATTTGTCTAGCAAGCTTTCTTATTTGTCTGTGTATTGTCTAAGTATTGTCTGTGTATTGTCTAGCTGACTTATTCGCCAGGAACTCTCGATATGCTTCTTTTGTTTCCTGCACTGTCTCTTTAACTTCATGTGTCCACCATGGAGTTCTGATTTTTCTATCCTTGCAGACAATCTCACTGTAAAAATCTAAATCGTTTGTGCCATTGTAAAATCTTGCTCTTAATTGATATCGATACTTGTTCAAAAGTTCTATACTCAATATTTTACTTTACTTAAGCTTAAGTACTCTATTTGATATACAGTCGTAACTCCGAGCTCTATATATGTTGCTTGAATTAGTCTCTTACTTTTAATCCTCTCATTCAACATTCCCCCCCCCCCCCTCTTGTCTCAAGGCTGTAATTATGATTCTTCATGTGCACAAAACTTTAGAACTAAGAAATTGCCTCTGGCTGGAGCCAATCTCTTTGTCTGAACTGCTGGCATTTTTTCTAAATTGAATTCCGAAAATTTATTTGTTTATTTCGACTGCTCCATCAAAATTCGTAGATAGGAGATGAATATCCTTCCAAAGAAAAACACTCAGCAAGGCATGGAATTTTTCTCTTGTACTTATCACTAAATCTAGCAACGCAAAGATTCTATCTATCAGTCATGGCTAATCAATACTCTAGGTCACACAGATTCGATTTTTATGAGCAGTGCATTGGTATGCAGGAATCAGGCAAATTATTTGACAAACTAAACAATTTATTCATGCTAATTGAATGTACACTAAAAGTTAACTAAACATTCAAAACCTCTCAGGCTCTATACCTTTCAGCAATATTAGCTTGGATTCAAATTAATCAACCTAGCTTTACAATTCTCTTTTAAGCAAATTGACTAATGCACTAATTATTCCTACGAATTATTCATACACTAAAACAGACTTGTGCATACTACATCATATTTCAACTGAGACATTAAATTATATCACGCACTTTAAACCGTCACATATATCAACTCTATCTTAACACACATAACTCAGCAGGATATTTCACAAAAATATAACTCATGATCTAGAGTCCTTATTACTGTTCTTAACTCTAACAAAATTTTACATACAATAGTCATTTCTGCCACAAATTTCACCTCTAGAAAATTCCTATGCAAGGCCTTACTTTTTAGCCAACTAGTCTGCAATAGTAGATCCTTTAGATCGTTATCTTCATCTTTTACCTTCCGATATAGCTCACTACTGGGCGCCTTTTACGATATCGAAGACATTTTATCAACGGAGACCTTTAGGAAATTTGGCGGCTGGAATTCGAACTGACCGTCATTCTGCATAATCGAGCCTTCTATTACTTCCGGACGTCTATTGGCAGACCGTGGATCTTCAACCTTGAATTGGCAAGACACACTGGAATTCCTTACATCGAGGACTGGAACCGAGAGCCGGAATAGCAAAGGAAGAGGCGATGGGAAAAAAAAACCCAAAAGTGCGTGTCTAAGCGCCACAAGCCACCAACGAGAAAGAGCCTTCTCAACTACCTGCGGGAAAGGAAGCCTCAGTCTATCAATCCTTCCCCTTTTTATTCGCTTCCTTCGACCTTGGAACTGCCACCGATTCATTCCCTCGGATTTTTCTTGGAAGGGCTTTCCCAGCCACCTTGATGTCTCTGCATTAAGGCAGGAAATCCCATGCATACTTGATCTTCGCGATAGTGATTGCCTTAGGTCATAAGTTAATCCGTCTGGAACTTTTCTTTGTTACAATTACATTTACACTTAACTTTCTTTGTTCTTTACAGAAATTTGGCAGTCACAATATTTAACAGTTTACTCTAAATTATTTCCATACTACATAAACATAAAAAAATTGCTAATTAACCACAATATTTTGTATGGATTTTTGTTTTCTAGTAAAATCGGCATATAAAGAATTGTTGTACAAAATCCTTCTATGCAAGATTTTACATCACCACATGCCTCTCTGGCAGAATCAATCAATGTTATCTTCAGGATTTGCCACTGAATCTCCAAGGTTTGGTTCCTGTTCTCAAACTCTTCCATTTTTTCTTGAATAATGTTTGTGTATTTTAGTCTACAGTTCACATCTGAGAGCCGCTCAACTTTTATTCGCTTGTTCTGTAATTGATCTGGTACTTATTCATATTTTCAGCTGGTGCCATTTCTTTGCCATTCAGGCTTCTTATGTTGATAGTACCGATCTTGAACTCTGGTTGTGTTGAGTTGGGGTGTGTTTCAGGATTTGTTCCAGTAGCTGACTTTTTGCTGTTCGCCCTGGTTCCCTAGTGAAAACAATGGGAGCCTTGTTTAACCAGGCGACATACCAGCCAGCATGAAATTCTGTCATGTTGTATCATCATTTTATATTGTGGTTTAAGCCAATAAGAATACAATTTGGTCGGCTAAATCCCAAATTTCCAGCCCATCTTTGTTCGTTTAGTATCCAGGTAGATACCTAACATGGTGCACCATGAGAAGGTGAGGATTGGACATTAGGTCAGAAGCCCTGGTCGGTTCTCTGCATTCCTTTAAAGGCTATATGGAGATTTCCTCTCAGTTATACAGCTTTGACCCTTAAGCATTCCATCATATATATATATTTTCTTTTTTTAGTCATTTTCCCACATATATTAGATTGCATAGCACTTCGTGTGCTATACAATCTAGTATATGTGGCTGATAAAGTATTAAAATAAAGGATTAATTAAAGATATGACACAAATATATAGTAGGGTTTTTTGTGAAGTTATTGCACTGATGCATTTGTCATATTTAACTGATAATCAACTCTCATTATAGCAAACTCGTAGTGATAAAACTCATTGTTTTATGGTGAGTTTTCTTTAGAATAGCATTATACCTATAGTGCCTTAGTTGAGACTTTCCAGTAGTTTATTGTGACAAGTGACTTTATAATAGCATTTGCTAATAGTGAGAGTTTACTGTAACCATAAGTTAGAATAGCATAAAACATAATTATTATAAATTATATTAAACTCAAACTAACTGATATTTCTGAATTTTCAAAATTATTATTTTTAAATTTCTTTTATTTTGTTATTCACACTTTATCCATAAAAATGCTTTGTCTCTAGCAGAGATGAAATCTGTTTTTATAATATCTTCATGCTATATTCTGCATAGAATATAGCATGAAGATATTATTTATACCTTTATTTAGATCTTAGATTGAGTTACCTTTCAACTTTTGTTTTAGATCTGAAGTTTGACTGTTATAAGGCCAATTTTGTGAGTCCTTCAAGCTCACTTTTGCTCTATCATGGAGTGTCTGAGTTATGCTTCCTTTTAGTCCATTAGAAAACTAAAATTAATTTAATTAATTTTTCGTGAAGCATGCAATTCATGTATTGTTCATGTGTCACTGTTGCAATGATGTACAGTACTTTTAACTTTTGGATATAAGACATAGAAAATTAAAGACACATAAAATGCACTTTTGCTCTATCATGGAGTGTCTGAGTTATGCTTCCTTTTAGTCTATTAGAAAACTAAAATTAATTAAATTAATTTTTCATTAAGCATGCAATTCATGTATTGTTCATGTGTCACTGTTGTAATGATGTACAATACTTTTAACTTATGGATATAAGAGCTGGGTTAGAAATAAAACACTTGATCAGAGACTGGAGACCATAGATATGGGAAAGATTAGGGAGGGGTTAACAGATAGCATCAGTGGTAGCCATATTTAAAACGAGATTATAAAGGAGCAGGATAGTGGTAGTATGAATTCAGGAGTGTGTGAGCAGAGGTAACCTCAGGTGGTATGGTCACTTAAACAGAATGGGAGAATGAAGGTTAGCAAAAAAGCATTTAAGCATTTTTTTGCATTGGAAAAAGATCCAGAGGAAGGACCAAGACCTAGGTGAATGGTACAGTAAAAAAGAGCTTTAGAAGACTGAAGTATAAGATCTGATAGTATTGTAGTCCCAAAAGATTACAGATTAATATTGGGGAAAATTGTCAGTAAGAAGTTAGTAATGATGTCAACTTTTCATGTAACATACAACAATACTTTGCATAGTGCTGTTTTTAATAGTGTGAGTTTTGCTATAGCAGATTATGATTTTTTAATAATTAAAAAAAATTTTAAACAGTTAGTTGAATATTACTGACATTCCGACTACTAAATCAGTATCGTATTGATTTAGCATACCATAGTAATACCTGTATTGATGCACACTTTAATATTATTTCTGTTTTTGTGCAGTAAAGTTCTGCTCATCTTACAATTATGAATGAGGAGAGGAAATGCACAAAACTTGTGAACCTAACAAATGTAAATAGTTAACACTAGAAAAGGACTTGAAATTATAAGGTGACATGGAGAAAGAGAATTGGATGCTAAAAAGCATGTGACAAAGGAAAATTGTCACCTCTATTTTTTAGTACGAACACTAATTAAGAAAGAAAGATCAAATCAATAAACATGGAATTGTTGTTGTTATGTTCCATCGAGTCGTTTTGGACTCCTGGTGATTCTATGAACATCTCTCAATTCAGATCTCCCTGGTCATATCTTCCTCTTCTCCTACTTCCATCAATTTTAGCAAGCATCATCATCTTCTCCAGACTGTCATTTGCTTGCATAATATGTCCAGACTATGACAATTTTTGCTTGATGATCATAGCTTCAAGGGAGCAATCTAGTTTTATTCTATCTATCACTGATTTATTGGTTTGCTTCGCTGTCCATGGTATTCTTAATAAGCATCTCCAAACCCATAATTCAAATGCATCTATCTTCCTTCTTTCACTCTTTCTCAGAGTCCAACTTTCATATCCATACAGTTCCACAGGAAATGGCATTGCTTTCACGATTCTGATTTTTGTTGCGAGGCTTTTAAATATCTTTTAAAGATCTTGCTTAAATTTCTCATCGCTTTCTTTCTGAGTAATAATAGTCTTCTAACTTCTTTAGTACAATACCCATCTTTATCAATTTGGGATTCTAGGAGCACAAAATTGTTAACTACTTCCATTTTCTCCCCATCTACTTCAAAATCATTAAGTTCATATGTTGCCATAACTTTTGTCTTTTTGAGGTTAAGTTTAAGGCCATATTTAGTACTTTCTTCTTTAACTTTCATAATAAGTTCCTCCAAATCTTCTTTGCATTCTGCTAGCAAGGTGGTATCATCTGCATACCTCAAATTATTAATATTTCTTCCATCAATTTTAATTCCAACTAAAGACTCCTCCAGCCATTCTTAAAATATATTTGCTGTACAAGTTAAATGGGCATCGAGATAAAATATCTCCTTCTCGCATCCCTTTACTATTGTGAAATATTCAGTTTCTCCAAGATCTGTTCGGACAGTAGCTTCTCTTACATAATAAAGATTCCTCGGAAGGATATAATGAAATGCTCTGGTACTCCCATTGCTCTTAACACATTCCACAGTTTCACATGATCTACATTCTGCATGAACTTCCAAAAGCCTTGCCATAGTCAAGGAAACAAAGGTAGCTATTCTTTTGATATTCCTATGCTCTTCCTATTATCCATCTCACATTGGCAATCTGATCTCTTGTTCCTCTGCCTTTTCGAAATCCTGCCTGTTCGCCTGGCATTTCTCTCTTCACGAATAGTTCCAGTCTTTTCTGAATGATCTTAAGTAAGACTTTACTTGCATGAGAAATCAGTGCTATAGTTCTGTAATTTTCACACTCTCTTGCATCGCCTTTCTTCAATAAAGGTATATAAACTGATTTTTTCCATTCCCTAGGCCATGTAGTTGTCATCCAAATTCGCTGACATAGAGTTGTTAAAATTTTAACTGCCGCTTCTCCCAGGGCTTTGAGCAGCTCACTAGGTATTTCATCTCCTCCTGGTGCTTTCTTCCTGGATAGCTGTTGCAGTGCCCACCTTACTTCATTCTCCAGTGGTACTGGCTCCTGTGTATAATCCTGCTCTTCAAATTTCTCAGTAATTTTGAAGTCCTTTCTATAAAGCACTATGTATACTCTTTCCATCTTTCTTTGATGTCTGCAGCTTCTGTAAGATATCCTTTGTGTTTACTTTTCAATATTGTCACCTTGGCACTAAACTTCCCTGTTAGTTCTCTGATCTTTTTGAAAAGATCGCTTGTTTTTCCTTACTTGTTTTGGTATTTGTTGGCATTCCTGGTTAAAATATTTTTCCTCGTCTCTTCTAGCTTGTCATTGAAACTCTGCATTCAAATGCTGTACTTAATGCAAATTTCCTCTGGCCTTCATTTTTCTCCTTTCCTGAGCAGTTTTGATGGCATCTTCTGACAGCCATTTAAACTTCTTCTTCTTACAAACTGTTGGAATATTCTTCTTTGCTTCTGTTTTGATTATATCTTTAATCTCTTCCCATAGTTCATCTGGTTCTCTTTTACAGAAATTGAGTGTGTTGAATCTGTTTATATTAATATTGTATTCAACTGATACGTTTTCAAGATCATATCCTCACCTCTACCTGGATACTGAACGAACGAGGATGGGCTGGCAATTTGGGATTTAGCCAACCAAATTGTATTCTTATTGGTAAAATACAAAATGATGGTACAACATGACAAAATTTCATGCTGGCTGGGGCATTGCCCAGTTAAACAAGGCCCCCGTTGTTATCGCCAGGGAACCAGGGTGAACAACGAAAAGTCAGCTACTGGAACAAATCTGAAAACACACCACAACTCAACATCACCAGAGTTAAAGATCGGTATTATCAACATAAGAAGCCTGAATGGCAAAGAAATGGAGCTAGCTGAGGAATTAGATAAGTACCAGATCAACATAATAGGGGTGACTGAAACAAAAAAAAAAGACAAAAACTGTTGAGATCTTTCTGAGCAATAAATACAAAATGTTATATTCAGGCAATGACAATCAAGAAAAAGAAGGAGTGGCCATAGTATTCAACACAAAATGCGAGACTAATCTTCTTGAATGGCAGGCAGTCTCAAGTAGAGTAATGTGGGCAAATATGAGAATGGAGAACTAGACAATGAGACTTATTTGTGCCTGTGGTCCCACAGAAGGTTCTATTATGGTAGAAGTGGGGGAAGTTTTTGAGGCTTTAGAAAAAGCAACTGACGCAATGAAAAAGGAAAAGTTGGTCCTTGTTGGGGATCTAAATAGCAGAGTAGGAAATGATTGTCAGACAGAAAAATATTTTGGTAAAGTTTGGAGAAAAGAGCAAAGCTAATAATAATGGCAAATATCTGTTGGATTTCTGCTCAGGACATGGATTGGTTATTACTAACACCATGTTCCAATATAAAAATGTGCATGTAGAAAGTATTTTACCTTGGGTATAATAAATGTTAAAGATACCAAGCTATTTTAAACCTGGTTTTACTCCATTTCCCAAGTAAGCACAAATAAGTCAAGTTTGCGCCTGCACGTAATGCAAGTCTAGCTGACTCTTTACCAGAACAAGGTACCATAAGGTGTTTTAACGTTATTAAATAAAAATCTCAGGAGGAGATATAAATGTAGAAAGTATTTTACCTTGGATATAATAAATGTTAAAGATACCAAGCTATTTTAAACCTGGTTTTACTCCATTTCCCAGTGATAACTTGTTCTGGTAAAATACTTATAAGCTCTGTATTACTAAAATCTTGATATTTCTAGCCTGGCTCCCACTGATGAGACCTCAATAAAGGTTGAAACCGGTCTGGTAGTGGCCCCTTGCCTTTAATACAAAGCATCATACATCTCCTGGAGATGTGCTTTGCATTATGGGTAAATATTAAGATTAGTGATCAGAGCTTATTCTACTCTTACCATGAGTTATCTTGGTCTTGCACTACCTGCAGGGTCAGCTAGACTTGCATTACGTGCAGGTGCAAACTTGACTTATTTGTCTGTTTGCTTACTTGGGAAATGGATTAAAACCAGGTTTAAAATAGCTTGGTATCTTTAACATTTATAAAAATCTGCACAAATTTAGATGAATTCAGAAGAGGCAAGGAATAAGAAAAGTCTCATTGACTATGTTATTGTTGATAGTGATTTTTATTATTATTATTATTTATTATTATTATTATTATTTGACACCACCAGGGAGTCCAAGGACTCATCGAGGGAGAGTGTGCCAACAGCATCGAACGATTGGTCCCCTTCCAACTACTAACTGCGCTCAAACTTACTTAACTGAGCCATTAGTAGCAGAGGCTCTACCAATCGACCTACCTTTGCCGGCTGTTTTCTCCCTGGTGCAGGACCCCAGAGTGTACAGAGGATTTGAAATTGGAAGTGATCACTATTTAATCTTGAGCAGAATAAAATTGAATTTCATATTGAAAAGAATAACATGTATCAGTGTTTTAAAGCGAATAAAAGTTGAGCATCTCTCATATGTGAATTGTAGACTAAAATACACAAAGATTATTGAAGAATAAATGAAAGAGTTTGAGAACAGGAACCAAACCTTGGAGATTCAGTGGCAATCCTTGAAGAAAACTCTGATTGATTCAGCTAGAGAGGCATGTGGTGAAGTTATCTGCAAGGATAGAAAAAATAGAACTCCATGGTGGACACAGGAAGTTAAAGAGGCAGTGAAGGAAAAGAAGAAAGCATACCCAAAGTTCTTGGCAAATAAGTCTACTTGTGCTTTTAGAGAATACAGAGACAAATGTAAGAAAGCTAAACAATGTGTAAAACTATCTAAACAATAGTCATGGGAGGACTTTGGGAAGAACATAGGAAATAAATATCAAGAAGGTGGCAAAATATTCTGGAGGTTGTTGAAGAACCTTAGGAATGGAGGAAAGAGTGCTGTAAAAGGAGTTAGAGATGATAAAGGTGACATGAAAATGGGAGAAAAAGATATCCTTGAAGTATTATGGAGTAATTACTTTGAAAAATTGCTAAATGAAACAAGCAGTGATGACAGCACAGTGATAAAAAAACACTGACCAGGCATGCAGTCAGGAATACATATCCATACTTAAAGTAGAAAAGGCCATCAAAGGCTTGAAATGTGGAAAGGCAGCAGGAGTAGATGATATTCGACCAGAAATACTAAAATATGGTGTTATAAAAGTCTTACAGTGGCTGCACTGCATAGTTCAGAAGGCGTGGACAGAGGGACGAATTCCCGATGATTGGGGTTGAGCTCTCATAGTACCCATATATAAAAAGGGAAATAAAACTGAATGTGAGAATTACAGAGGTATATCCCTACTGAGTGTTCCTGGTAAGATATATGCAAGTATACTTGAGAAACAGTTGAAGAATTGTGGAAGAAAAGCTTCAGGACAAATAGAGGCTGTCAGGATCAGATCTTCACTTTACGACATATAGTGGAGAAATCATGGGAATATAACAAAGATCTGTATTTAAGTTTTGTCAATTTGGAAAAGGCATATGACAAGGTGCTAAGAGAGAAGCTATTCAATATGCTGTAGTTATATGGTGTTAATGGAGCATTATATCAAGCAATACTTAGTCTTTATTTGAGTTGTAAGTCAGCAATTAGAATTGAAGGAAATACAGGAAGATGGTTTAATGTTAAATCTGGTGTGAGACAAGGATGTACATTATCCTCTCTGTTATTCGTTATCTATCATATATTTCCTTCATACGGATCACATTATGAAGGAAAGTGGTATTAAACATGATATCAAAATTGGAAATATTAATGTCAGCTCTTTGCTTTATGCGGATGATGTTATACTTCTAAATAAATCTGCTACAAGTCTGCAAGATTCTCTGGCTATATTGAGAAGCTGTTGTAATAGATATGAAATGAAGGTCAGCAATAAAAAGATAGAGACAATGAAAATAAGCAGAATCATTGAAAATGTCAACTGTGTTGTGAATAGAGAACCTGTGGAAGAAGTAAAACATTTCAGCTATTTAGGCACGATTTTTAGTGAAGATGGTAAATTAAATATGGAAATAGACAACAGAATCAGCAAAGCTGGTATGGTAGGAAGTCAATTGAATAAATTCATATGGAATAAGAGAGAAATTAGTCAGAACACTAAATTAGCTGTATACAAGACAGTGTTCAAACCATTTTTAGCTTATGGATCTGAGTGCTGGGTCAGAAGTAAAACACTTGACCGAAGACTAGAGACCGCAGATATGAGAGTCCTGAGGAAGATTACAGGCGTGAACAGATGGCATCAATGGCAATAACATATTAAAAATGAGGATATTAGGAAAGAACTTGACATTGTCAGCATCCAGGAATGCATTAGCAGAGCTAATCTCAGGTGGTATGGTCGCTTAAATAGAATGGGCGAGAAAAGATTAGTAAAAGAAGCGTTTTCTGCCAGGTTGGCAGGAAAACGACCCAGAGGAAGACCAAGATATAGATGGATTGATACTGTACAAAGTGACTTAGATAATAGAAATATAAGATCTGATAATGTTGGAGTCTTGACAAGTAACAGACTGATTTGGAGAAAAATTGTAGATAGGAAGTTAGTAATGATGTAAATTTTTCATGTAGTACTATCATATCCTGTACACCCCCTTGAAGGTATATACCAGGAATTTGATGATGATGATGAACTGATTGACATTTGCGTTGTTTTCAGTTTCCATAATTTCACATGTATCTTAATCACTAATAATTCATGGTCTGTTCCACAGTGTGCATCTGGAAAAGTCTTGTTGACAGACAGAATTGCACTTCTTCATTGTCTTTGTCCAAGTATATAGTCAATTTGATTTCTGTATTGTCCATCAGGTGATATCCATGTGCACAATCTCCATTTGTGCTGTTTAAAGCAAGTGTTAGCAACAAACAAAGAATTCTGTGCACAAAATTCAACTAGTCTCTTCCCTGCAGTGTTACGAATACATAAACTAAAACAACCTGTTATTTCTTGTTCCTCGGTTTCTCCCACTTTTGCATTCCAATCTCCGATAAGTAGCCATAAATCTTGCTTTGGTGTTGCATCTATCACTTCTTGTAACTTATTAATAAAATTCTTTTATATCTTCTTCTGGTGCCTCCGTAGTGGCTGTCTAAACCCGTATGATGGTCATATTCATTGGATGTCCACTGACTCTGAGAGAAATGATTCTGTCACTTACTGGATTATAACCTAATACATACCTAACAATCTTTTTTCTGAGTAAGAAAGATACTCCATTTTTACGACTTGTCTCATGTCCTGAGTAATATAATATAGTCCCTTGATTGAAAATGGCCCATTCCTGTCCATCTAAGTTCACTTATTCCAAATATATCCAGCTTCTTGCACTCCATTTCCATCTTTATTATTTCCAGTGACTATTAAATTATTTAAGGAATTTACAACGTATACTGGAATATTAATTAAAAGAAACTTTAATAAATACTTCCTATATTTCGACAATGTCACATTGCCTTCTTCAATGGGAACATACAACTATGATACGTGCATGCAGGCACTACAAAAAAAAAGCAATTGAGGCAGAAGAGAGAAACTACTGTTGTTCCTAGAGTCCTAATGGTGCCCCCTAGCAGGCTAAAGTGAGTTGTCTTGGCTGTTGGGCTGATGTTCTCATGATGCAAGCTTCCCAAATTTGGGGCAGTATTCTGTGGTGGGTATCCAGAACATGGTCTGCAAGCCCAGAGTGGCGAAACCGGGTGTAGTCTTTATGTTCTGAAATCCTGACATTTGCTGTCCTGCCTGTTTGGCCAAAGTAGGACAGTTTACAACTGCAAGGGACCTGGTATACCCCAGGTAGGTCTAGGGGAAGTGGTTGGTCTTTGGTGGAACAGATAATGGATGCCAATTTTTTATATGTTTGTAACAAGGAGTTAGGTCATATTTTTTTAAGATTTTGGTTATTTTTTCTGTAGTGCCCCGGATATAGGGAATGATGATGGATTTAGCATATTCTTTGTTATGAAGAATATGTCGGAAGAAAGCCACGTTGATACACCGCAGCAAGTTTAAATCTGAAAGATTGTTCATAGAATCAGCCTCAGCTCTAAAAAACTTTTGAAACTTCAACAAATATGGGTGCAGAGACTGCCCTAAATTTTGGAAGCTTGCATCACAAGAACATCAGCACAACAGTCAAGACAACCCAATTTAACCTGCTAGGAGGCACCATTAGAACTCTAGTAACAGCAGTAGTTTCTCTCTTCTGCCTCATTTGCTTTTTGTAGTGCCTGCATGCACATGTCATAGTTGTATGTTCCCATTGAAGATGGCAATGTGACATTGCCGAAATATAGGAAGTATTTATTAAAGTTTCTTTTAATTAATATTCCAGTATACATAAATTATGCATACTGGAATATATACTAAATAATTTGATAGTCATATTATAAGGAGCCAAAGAGGCTATTTTTATTTATTTGTTTTATTTATTTTTTTTCTGGCAGCGTATATTAAGTTAAGGGGATAAAAAATCCCCCATTATTTTAAAGTTTATTAAAGCATATTATATCTCCGAGTTTCGTATCCGGCTTTAAAATAATGGGGGATTTATTATTTCCTTAACTTAATAGTCATATGTTACCAACGTATAAGCCTTTCTACAAGAATTATTATTTCCAGATTATCTTGGTTCATACTTCTAATATTCCAAGTTCCAATTGTGGTTTCTCGTGAAACAGGGAGCTTCCCTTTTCCAACCAGCAACATCCATGAGCAAGCTTCCTTCCAGGTTTGACTTGGACACATGATAAAAACTAGTTCTACTTGTGGAAGCCCTCTGTTTTTCCCCAGTTGCATGTTGGATGCCTTCAGGCCTGGGGGTCTTACCATCCAGCACCATATTGTACTTTCTCATTTTTGGCATGTTCATAGAATGTTCCTGGCAAGGTACAGAGGTGGTTTGCCATTGCCTTCCTCTGGAATATTTTTCGACTTTCCAATCTAGATCTACACTGTTCCGTGAAAACGGGGGCACCTCTGGAAGGATGTGACTCTTCGCCACGCAGTATGGTCTTGGTAAAGGAGAGGCTAAGTCTCTGTATTAGAGATTTATTGCACCTATCTTTACCCTGGAATAATTCCCAGTAAGGAAATTATCCCTTATCCCCAAACATGGAATACCCACAGCATATTATATGACAAAAGGGATCATTAAATGTAGAAAGTTCTGCAGTGGATAACATGGAACGTCTTTTAATGATACAGATTGAAGACTACAGTTAGAAAAAAAAATTCCATTAAGTAAGATGATAATTCAAGTTAAAGCAACAATAAGTCTCTATAAGGCAGTAAAAGAAATGGAGATGAAGGGTAAACCTTTTTTCAGCAAGTCATGGCTAGTTTTATAACTTTAAAAGACCATTACCATTTGACACTTTTATTAGGAGTACAATAAAATTCCGTACTATTTATTTATTTATTTTTGTTTAATTTTAATCTTTTTAATTTTTCTGTGTATTAATTAGTATTTCTGGGGAGTTTGCAGTAAACAAATGATCCACAATTATTTTTTTCACAGTACTATAATTCTCTGTTTGGAATGCATAACATTGTAAAACATTATAATGTTATAAAAAGTGTGGTTTTACATAGCACGAAACGTTTTGTCGCCTGTTAACTGCATTATGCAAGATATTTCTGTATACACCTGAGGGTACATGTCAGAAATTTGATGATGGTTATATATTGTAGATATGTTAAAGTGAATAGATTGTGTAATACTCTGGAATTTGGAATATTTAACTTGGAATTTGTTTTGTACATCTTAAAAATATTGGGTTGACATGGTTAAGGTGAGATGAGTAATTGTTGAGAACAGTTGGAAATTCTGTTAGTATAGGGAATTCAGAGATACTTGGAAATGGATTTTGAATCTAAATCACACATTTATTGACAAATAAATGACAAGTATTTGTTGTATTCTGATTTTTGATTTTATTCTCCACTAGAATCAAGTGCCACTTTTGCTACTTGATGGACCAACTGGAGTTGGCAAAACAACAACTATTAAAGTACTAGCATTACAGTTGGGTGTTGAGATTAAGGAGTGGACTAATGCTCTTTTCACTGCTAGAAGAGATGGTACGAACATCTTTCAACTGTTATTTTTGAATTTTTTTAATTATTACATTTTAATTTGTTAAAAATTCTCATTTCTGTTATTCTGCTTTTTTTTTTTTTTAAATTACATTAATTAATTATTGCCAGTAATATTACTCATTATTAAAATAACATGACTGCAGATTGTCCCAGTAGCTGGGATATAAATTCTTTGCTGCATGAAATGCAAAATAAATAAAATAAAAAAAAAATTAGCACATGCTAGCTGTGTTATTGTTGAGTAAGAAGGGGGGTAATAAAATAACTTACTTACTTAGGTGATTCTGTATTAAATAGAAATTGATTTTATTATTATTATACAGGGTTGTTCAAAATTCCACATACAAACTTTGAGGGGAGGTAGAGAACATCAAAATCAACCATATTCACATGGGAAAGCATGACCGGAAACTCCACCCGAAAGTGATAGGTGGTGCTGTCTGCCAGGCTCCAAGTGAGCAATTGGGGCTTCCTCATTCAAGCTTTCGACGTCGTATGAAGAACATGCATTGTTTTATGAATGCTGAGATGGCAGACATGCACCTAGTTTACCATATTATGTATCCACCTACTATTGAACTGTTCAGTTATGCCTAATAAAGTTTTTTACACTACTTACTGCCATGTGTTATTTCTGTATCTTTGTGTCCCTGTTATTATACTTTCCGGTGGCATTTCTAGTCATGTTTTCCTATATGAATATGGTCGATCTTGATGTTCTCTACCTCCCCTCAAGGTTTGTACATGGAATTTTCAACCACCCTGTATATACTGATGATCGTGCTCTCCTTGAACACATGCACTGACGATGCATTCGCAATGTCAAATGGTAACCCATTCCAGATACACACCATATCCATGAGAAGAATCTGCATTTTACATTTCCTAATCACACATTTAGCTGGTTTCTAGGAACAACCCCAGATTCCCCACCCCCACAAGCTGAAAAATCTCATTTGTATCTGTACTGTAGTATGCCTTGACTAACTTGTATGTTTCTATCATATCTGTAAACTATAGAATAACACATATGTCACAGTAAATAACTTTTTTTATTATGTAAATATCTCATCTTATGTATCATAAGACACCATCAGTACAATTATCAAACAACAATAGGAATTGAATTCAAAAAACTAGTAGCGCACAGTAGCTTAAATTGGAATTCCTGTATATATACAGTCATGTTTCATGGATCAAAACTACTGTGCTGAAATTAAATTAAAATGTAACAGGTAAATTAATTAATACAGTTGAGGATAACAATTTCCCAAACTTTTGGAATAGTGAGATAGTCATTCTGATTCAGATTAGGTCTATGAAGTAAGTTGAAAGTTTATTTTTTTTTTCCACTTTTTTTCCATTCTCCACTTGGGCCTTGCTCCCACTGAAGAGACCTCAATAAAGGTCGAAACTAGTCTGGGTAGTGGCCCTTCTCCTAATGCATAACATTATACATATCAGCAAGGAGATGTGTTGTGCATTATGGGAGATACTGAGATAGGAGTGATGTTAGCTTGCTCCACCTTTGCAACGAGTTTCCCGGTGTTGTACCACCTTACCCCAGTCCTGAAGATACTTTCAGGTGCAAACTTTGTTTGCTCACACTTGGATAAAGGATTAAACTAAATTTATTCTATGAAGTAAAGCTTAAGCCCTTTCTTTATATAAACATTCATGTTTATATATGGATCTGTGTAGTAGCTTATCATTCAAATATATAAACAAGAGGAAGGAGCAGTGGGGCTCACCCTTATCACCCAACTTTTTTCTTGAACACAGAACCAGAACTCTTCTCATTTCTACAAAAATTCAACACCCTGCATCCTTGTATCAAGTTCACACTAGAAAAAGAATCATCAAAAGGTATTTCCTTTCTTGATGTACACATCCAGCATAAATAAGATGGATCCATTTCCACTTCTGTGTACCGAAAACTAACTTTTTTCAGGTCGTTATATGCATAATACATCAGCTTATCATCCATCTCAAAAATATGGCATCATGAAATCTTTAATATCCAGAGCGCACAAGATTTGTTCTTCTGAAGAATCTCTAAAACAAGAATTAGAAATTATTAAAGAAACAGCCTTGCAAAGTATTAGCCAACTAAATTACTAAATGGATATAATCCAATGACAACCCAAAAAATAATTAACCACTCTCCTACAAATCAACCCAGACAAGAAGAAATAAACCTGACCTTGCACATGGAATCGAAAACACTAACCACAGGATCCACTGCCAAAAAAAAAAGAAGTAGGATTTGTCAAATTGTGCAAAATAGTGATTGACAGCCTTGACGACATCCTCGTTCTAAGAAAATTTTTAAGTTTGAGAACAAGAAGAAGTCACACAGGGCCAAGTCTGGAGAATACGGTGGATGTAGAACCAATTCGAACTTCAATTTGTGCAATTTTACCATTGTGACGGCCGATGTGTGGGACAGTGCGTTGTCTTGATGAAAGAGCACAATTTTTGTGTGCCATCTTGGCTGTTTTTTCTTCAGTTCTTCTTTTAAACAGTCCAACAATGACATAATAGACTCCTGTTATTGTCTTACCCTTTTCCAAATAGTATATCACGATAATTTCTTGGAAATCCCAAAAAACAGTGGCCATCACTTACTCAGCTTACAAAACGGTCTTTGCTTTTTTTGGTGCTCTTTCACCGGGCATTGTTCACTGTTTTGACTGCTGCTTGGACTCAGTTGTGTAGTGGTGGATCCAAGTTTCATCTACAGTCATGAATCGATGCAAAAAATCCTGCGAATTGCAATTAAACATCGCCAAACACTGTGTTGAAATGTCTTCGCATGTGTTTTTGATTGATAGTCAACAATCGCAGTACCCATCGCGCACACAGCATTTTCATGCAGGATATTTTTCGTGCAGAATATTATACACCCATTCAGTTGAGATGCCTACAATCTCAGCAATCTTGTGCACTTTCACTCGGCATTCTTCTATGATGATACCATGGATTTTGTCAATCATTTCCTTCCTAGTGACCTCAGTTGGGCATCCGGAGCATGCTCCATCTTCAATGGACTTACGACCACATTTAAACTCATTTAACCAATTTAACCAAAAATAAATAGCCTTTAATTCTGGTGCAGAGGCCCTATGAACTGCACCTAACTCGGCTTTGATCTGCGTGGCTGTCCACTTCTTCAAATAAAAGTGTTTTATCACTGCATGAAACTCGTTTTTCTCCGTTTTTATGAAAAATGCAAACACAGTCATTTTAAATGTTTGCCAAACAAGAACTATGCATCGTACATGGCTAAAATTTTGCTAGGGGTCATGAGAAAGGTGATATGTGTCGACACTGGTACGAATGAACGAATTGTATCGCCATCTATTTGAAATTTACCAAACTTTTCAAACGGCTCACGTATGTAGAGGGATTCCAATTTAAGCATGTATGCTACTGCTTTTTTGAATACAATTCCTATTCTTGTTTGATAATTGTACTGATGATGTCTTATGATACATAAGATGAAATATTTACATAATAAAAAAGTTATTTACTGTGGCATACATGTTATTCTATAGTTATGGATACCCTACAGGTCTCACTATATATATGTGTGTGTGTGCAGTCATCCCTCGACTTGTGTCCGTTCAAAGATATGTCCATGATCCCATAAGGGAATAAATAACATTTTCAACTATTCTTTCTAACAAGATGCAAGCGAGCATAAAGTAAAAAGGTTTCTATTTAGTCACAATGCATCATGCGCAGTGGCAACTGCACATGATGCATTGATAAATATTTCGCGATATTTTGTGCAACATGGCCCTTATGCACCCAGTCAAAAAAACCTATTGACGCATCACAGAAAAAGAGCGAGCAGTTGATCCTGAAACAAAGTTGCAAGTTATAAAGCAACGTGAAGCTGGTAAGCCCTTCAGTGTGATTGCACATGACTTCGGATGGTCACATTCTGCAGTGACCATTTTGAAAGGATCTGCTTCCATTAAATCGACGATAGTGACGAAGCAACGACAAGGTCCTATCAGTGATATGGAAAAGCTACTTGCTTCATGGATAGAGGACTTGAAACAAAAGCGCATACCTCTTAACACTATGACCATAATGGCTAAGACACTAAATCTCTTCAACATGTTGAAGGAGAAAGCAGGGTGGGACTACGAATTCAACTCTTGTTCTGGTTGGTTCATGAGATTCAAGCACATTTTGCCCTGCATAATGTGAAAATGTGTGGTGAATGCAAAAGTGCTGATGAGAAGGCTGGCAAGGAAATCGGATAAAATTATCAGGAGGAAAAATTATTTGCCACAGCAAATATTTAATATGGATGAGACCTTGTTTTGGAAAAAAAATGCTCAAGAGGACATTCATCCAAAAAAAACTAAAATCTGTGTCTGGTTTCAAAGCTCTTAATACGGCGTTAGTAAAGTGGCAGTGTCACAGTTATTTCTTTCTATATGTTTGGGATCTGTGACACCCCACCTTACTAACGTCAGGTTAAAGACCATATTATGATTCTGTTAGGGGGCTAATGTGACTGAATATAAACTGAAACAATTTGTGATATGGCACAGTGAGAATTCACGAGCCTTCAAAAACATTAGGAAGCATACTCTTCCATTCATTATTGGAACAATATGAAGTTGTGGATGACTCAAAAATTGTTTGAGGATGCCTTAATCAATTATGTGAGTGAAATGGAAAGCTGTTGTGTGAAATTCTGCCAATGCAGAATTTAAAAGTTTATTAACTCTTAATAATGCTCCAGTCATCCACCTTACATCGGTGATCCTCACCCCAAGATCATGTTTCTCCCTCCAAATATTACTTCATTGATCAAACTGATGGATCATGGAGTTCTTGCAGTGTTTGAAGCTTATTATCTATAGGGAACTTTTTCACAAGCCATTTCTGCCACTGAAGGAAATAATCAGACTCTTGTGCAATTCTGCAAAGCATTCAATATTTATCTTGCTACTAAAAATATTGCTGTGGCTTGGGATGAAGCGACCTCTCAATGTGTTAGTGGCGTATGGAAAAAGACGTTAAAAAGATTTGTGCATGATTTTGGAAGTTTTAAAAAAATGAAGACCTTTGTAAATTGAGTGAAGAAATAGTGGGCTTAGCAAACAATCTGAATCTCAAAGTGAATGATGGCATAATTCAATTTAAAGAAAGTGCCCCTGAAAAGTTGACCAACGAAGAAGAATTGGTCGAACTGGAGGAACAACATGTTGCAGAAGAGGAAGAACGAGAAAAGGAAGAGGCAAAAGAGAAACAACAAGAGGTAGTTAAACAATTCACAGTGAAGGATCTTGTGGAAATGTTCTCTGCAAGTTAGCGATGTTCTCAAAATGTTGAAGACATGGACCCCAATGTTAAACACTACTTATTTGTAGAAAGGAAAGTATATGATGCATTTGCTTGCTATAAACAAATTTATAATGAAAAGAAGAAGAGGAATAAGCAAAGTACTTTGGACATTTTCATCAAAAAAACAAAGGTTACACCAGAAGAGCCACAGCCTGGTCCTTCACATAGGGAAGGTAATTAAGATGTGATTGTGGAGGAAGATTTGGGTGATTATTCTCCTGTTTTATAGTGGTAATAATATACAGTACAGTTTTATAAGGTTTAAAAATTAAAATGACAGTATACTTATCACAGTTAAGTCCCTAACCCCTATAACTCTGTTGATTTAATGTATCGACTTAAGTCCTGCCGGATGGTACGGAACCCCGACATAAGTCGAGGGATGACTGTATATATATATATATATATATATATATATAAAACTATCATATCTTGTCTCTACCATTTATTCTTCAAACTCTGAATTCCCTTTAATTTGAACACAGGTTCAGAAGAGATGAAAATCTCTTCACACACCAGTCTAGATGTAGTCTTGTCAATAGGGAATGAAATGTGGAAGGTAATTAAGATGTGATATGTGTGATAAGATGTGGAGGAAGATTTGGGTGATTATTCTCCTGTTTTATAGTGGTAATAATACACAGTACAGTTTTATTCTTCCCTTGAAAACTTTTTAAAGGGAAGAATAAAATAGAATAAAAACAAATCAATCTGTTATCTGTCAAGACTCCAACATTATCAGATCTTATATTTCTGTCTTCTGAGGCAATTTTTACTGTATCAATCCACCTATATCTTGGTCTTCCTCTGTTTTTTTTTTTTCTTGCTTTTTTTCTTTCCGCTCCCATTCTGTTTATGTACTGAACGAACCCTGTAGAACCACTTGTAATCTTTCTACTCCCTGATACTCCTCCCCCATATCCATCTGTCTGATATCTGCCAGAGAGCCAATCACCAATCCAATCCACTAACGTGATATCCAAATCCATATGTTGCAACTTAAAAATCAAGCTGTCATGTGGTACCCTATCAAATGCTTGAAAAATCCAAAAAAATGACAGTGCATACCTTATCTTCATCTATTGCTCTTGTTCCTCTCTTGTAAAATGTTACTAGATTACTATAACAAGAGAGTATGTTGACCTGCTTGTTATAGATTACTATAACAAGCAGGTCAACATAAATATTATTTATGTTGACCTGCATAAATAATATTGCCTCCATCTACTCAATTCTGTATACGAGCTCTTACCAATTTCTCCAAAACCTTAACAACTACAAAAAATAAATAAATAAATAAATAAAAACTACGAACAGGCTTATAGTTTGATACCTCTTCTACTCCCACTCTTATGCAATGGTCCTATCTTATCCTCCTTCAACTCTCCATGTCCCATTGCAACATTTTTATTAACAGCCAAGCTAATGGCACAGTTAGTTTCATGGCACATTTCAATAAAACACGTGGTGAAATTCCATCTAGGCCCTCTGCCTTATTAACATTTAACATACTCAGTATTCAGAATACATCATCTTCCTTCACTTCTAACACCTCATCACTCATTATCCTCCAAGGAATATAGCCTGCTGTCCCAGGATCAAACACTCTAATAAAGTGATCACTAAATAGTTCAACTATGCCATCTCTTCGGTCACCTGATTCCCATCTCCATCCAGCAAGGTAATCCGTCCATTATCATTTTTCCTACTCGCCACATAGCGGAACAACTCTTTGGATTGCAGCATTAGTCTCCTCTCATATTCTAATTTTTCTGTCCTTACATTACCAGTCAGTTTCATATCCTCAGCCCTATATTCCTCATTCAACTGTTCTCCACCTTTCTTTTTATATGTGTTTTATAATCACCAAAGTGGTGAAGGATACCTAAAGGATTGCTGTATTACCAAGAAGGATAGGACACTGACCAGCAGAGATAGAAGAGGTGTTCCATTGTATAAAACCCTGATCAGACCACATATGGATTATTATGCTCAGATTGGATTGCTGGCATTTGAAGGGAATAAATTAACCTTGCAGAGGATGCAAAGGCAGATAACAAAAATTATATCAGGACTGTAAGGATAGACTGAGTGGAATAAAATTACGTTCTATATTTTATATTATCCTGCTTTGTCTTTAATTTTTATACTTAATATTCGTGAATGGATGACTGCCTTAACTATCAACTGCTGCCATTTATTTCTTTCGACTATGTCCCATGTTCTTGTGCTCTATAGTATCTTAAAACAAATTTATTTGTTTTAAGATACTATAGAGCAGTCTTAAAACAAATTTATTTGTTTTAAGACTGCGCCAGTTAGATTATATATTGAGTGTGAGATTATAAGATCTTAAATCAAAGACAAAGCAGATATCATTTATATTCCTCACTTTTATGTGTGTGTGTGTGTGTGTGTGTGTATATCCTTACTTTAAACTACACTGCTCAAAACAATTAGGGGATATTTTAGTTTCTGTCAGATAATTATAACTATTGGGTACTTTATACATGAATAAATATTTCTTACTTATGGATAGGGTATAATTGATGAGATATTGTTTAAATAATTGATATTTATTACAAATTTAATATTTGTAATAAATATTATACATTTTAGCGTGAAATAATTTTAACAAGAATAATGACAAGAATATCCCCTAATTGTTTTGAGCAATATAGTTGTGGCTTAATTATAAATCCCATAAACTTCTATTTTATGCAGGTTCGAATTTTTTAGGATAGTGCATTGACAGAATCATTCCACAGCATTCACAAACCATTTAATTAAGTCAAAAGGAAATATTTACAGAATGATTCACATTCACATATATATACAATGTCATTACAATTCTCAATCCCTTCTAATCTAACCTTAATTCTAAGCTAATTCACAATCTAGCATAACATTAACTGAATATAAGGCATACCTTGTTTAAGTTCAACATTAATATACATTATCTTATAAACACTTCACATATATTCTTGTTCGGTATTATAACTACTTACAACTCTTGTTCAGCACACTGTCTTTCACATTAACCTTTTGTTCACAGTTAAGTGCTCCTTCTTGTATTTCTTTCCGCTTGCTGACTTGTTTCTGATTTCCCACTAAATTTCTTCCTTGTCCGAGTCATTGACTATGCCTTGCTGTATAGGACCCCTAATTTGGTGGAGTTACAGCTCCTTCCTTTCGAGACTATCTACACAATACTTCTCACGTGGCTATGGACCCAGGTAGAAGACTCAGAACCAGCTACACTTTTCTTTAGATTCCCGACAGTGACTTTACGTGACAGCAGACCCAGGTAAGAGACGGCTTAGAAAACCCTAAGACAACCTTCGCTTCTCTTTCAATTCCCAACAACAAATCTTGTATGACGGCAGACCCAGGTAAAAGAAGGTTTGAGGACCCTAAGACATACTTCCTTCTCTTTCAATTCCCAACAACATCCTTATGTGACAGCGGACCCAGGTAAAAAAGATTTGAGAATCCTAAGACTATTCCTTCTCGACGATCTGCCTTATATACACTTGGACTTCCCTTGTGCGCATGCACACATCTCTCGAAAATGGTCATCATGTACTGCCCTTCGGACATGCTAGCATCATTCTTCGTGCGTCTTTGGAAATTTCCTTCTATAACAATTCCTGGAATTCTTCACTATTTTTATAATTAGACTTGCTGATTTAACATGAGTTAACATCGCTACATGATGATCATGAGCCACATTATTTTAACAGATTACAAGATTATTACAAGAAAGATTATTTCAGTCAAAAATTAACATTTCTCTAATTACATTCTCCTAAACAAAAAACATAAAAATGAAATAAGTTACGAAGTCACATATCATGAGAGATTTTACATGAGGACACATGGACTGCAGAGTTTAGTCAGTTGAAGAAGAAGAGGTGATATGATTGAGTCATTTAAACTGTTGAGGGGTAGTTTGACAGGATTGACACTGGGGAGTTCTTTCTTATGGCACATCAAGATTATTTGTAGCTTCCTAGGACAGTCCCTGGAAGCTATGAATGGAAGTGGCGAGAAGTAGCTTCTTTGCATGGAGGGTGGTTAGACCATGGAATGCATTGCTTGATAGTGTGGTGAGAGCACAAACAATAAATAAGTTTAAGGAATGATATGATTGGCTTTATGTTGTTTTAAATGGGCCTCCAATATGAGTCTTTTTTTGACTCCATGGAGGTGCTGAATAATAAGAAGACAGAATCTATGAAAATGGTTGTACCTGAAAACATGAGCAGATTATATATGTTAAAAAAAAAATCTATACACGATGGAGTTGTTTTGTAATTTTTTTATAAAAGAAGTTTTAATTGATAGGCCAGTGTTATTTACACAGTAATGAAATTTCGATATTTTTTGCTTAATGTATTGAATTACAATTCTTAATAAGTTTTCTGATAATTTATTTATTTATGTGATATGTTTCTGTTTGTATAAGTTATACTGATGAAGTGTTTTATATTTATTAGACGTAATTGATCCAAGGAAATATATGGATTTTGAAAACCAGGCAGAAGTTTTCAAAAATTTTCTGTTTCGTGCCAATAAATACTGCTCACTCTTTTCTAGTGTTGGATGTCGCAGATTAGTTTTGGTTGAGGTAAGTTTTTAAAATTATCTTAGAGATAAACCTATGCTGGAGTTGTATTTCCTTATAGAGATACAACTCCAGCAAAATTTGAAAACCCAAGTTGTAGCGTTTAAATATTCCAGGCTTCAAGATCATCTATAATCAATGCTTTAAACACTGAATAATCTGGTAATGGCTGGATGAATCCCAATAGCAGTATTTTGAAAAAAATTTGGAGAAAATCATAAATCTAATAATAATGGTAAATTTTTGATCGATTTCTATTCAGGATGTGTACTAGTCATTACTGATTTGTGTTCCAACATAACTAACTCCAAGCCACTATCGTTAAAATTCAGGACTGGTACCATTAATGTAAGAAGCATCAATGGAAAACAAGAATGGAGCTGGCAGAATAATTAGAAGGGCACCAGGTTAGCATAATCAGTGTTACTGAAACAAAAAAAAAAAAGAAAAAAAAAGAGGACAAAATAGGTGAGAGTCTTCTAAAAAACAAATGTAAGATGTTATATTCAAGCATTCATGATTAGGGACAGGAAGAAGTAGCTGTAGTAATCACCATGTAATCAACAATTAAATATGAACTTAAACTTCTTGAATGGCAGGCAATATCAAGTAGAGTGTTGTGGACAAACATCCAAATGGAGAATTGGACAATAAGACTTGATTGTACCTGTGGTCTCATGGTCGAGTCTACTAAGAAAGAACTGAAGGAATATTTGGAGTCATTATGAAAGGTAGCTGGAAAAAAAAAGTTCATCCTTACAGTTTAAACAGCAGAGTGGGAAATTAATACTAGACATATATAAATGTTTTGGAAATACTTAGAGAAAAGTTAGTAATTGTCTGCTAGATTTCTGTTCAGGACATGGACTAGTCATTACTAACACCATGTTTCAACATAAAGATGTGCACCAATTCACATGGAGAAAAGACACAAAAGAAAGTATTGATGACTATTATTGTTGATAACAATATCTTCACACTGGTCAGAACACAAGAGTTTACAGGGGGGTTTCAAATTGGAAGTGATCACCATTTTGTTTTGAGTGAATAAAATTGAATATCATATTGAAAAGAAAATCGTGCAAGAAAGTTTTAAAATGAATCAAATTCAACCAATTTTCAAAGATGAACTGAAGACTCAAATACACAGATGTTATTTGAGAAAAAAATTAAAAAGTTTGAAAACAAGAGCCCAACCTTGGAGATTCATTGGCCAACTCTAAAGAAAACATTGATTGATTCAGTCAGACAGGCATGAGGCTGGCAGGGATAGAAAAACAAAACCCCATGATAGACCCAAGAAGTTAGCAGCAGTTTCCAAGTTTTGTAGCAATTAAGAATCAGTATGTGCTCTGAGAGAACGCAGATAAAAATGTCAGAAAGTGAAGTAGTGTGTAGGAAGAACCTAAAGAAACGTTAGGGGAAAGACTTTAGCAAGAAATATAGAAGATACTATTATTATTATTATTATTATTACATCACACCTCCTACTCTACAACTCTTCGTCTCACTACTCCACCAACCTTCATCATCTAACACCAACGCCATCTACCGCCGACTACCACCACTAGTACTTCCACAGACAATCACAAACATCCATGCCCATGACGGGATTTGAACCCACAGCCTTTTGGCTGGAGAGCAGATATGCTAACCACTCAGCCAACCAGGCCGGCAATGTCACCTTCCTGATATGTATCAGAAAGGTGACACAAATGTTCTGGAAACTCCTGAAAAAGTTTAGAAATGGGGAAAAGAGTATTGTAAAAGGAATCAGAGATGATAAAGGTAACATGAAAACTGAAGATAAACATATATTGGATGTCTAAATGAACGAAATGATAGAACAGTAGTAGAAAATATTCATGAGGAATGCAATCAAGAATTCATAACAGTACATGAGGTAAGAAGAGCCATCAAAAACCTGAAATGCAGAACTGCTGCTGGAGTAGATGATATTTGCCCAGAAATTTTCAGATGTGGTATAAAAAGTTTACAGTGGCTGGCTTGCATATTTCAGAAGACCTGGTTAGAAAGTCTAAAATTCCAGTTGATTGGAGTAAAGCTGTCATAGGAACCATCTATAAAAAGGGAAATAAAACTGCATAATTTCCATGTAATATTCTTGCAAGCTTACTTCAGAAAAAGCTAAGAAAAATTGTTGGAAGGAAACTTGGAGAAAAAGAAGCTGTTCTTCCATTTCTGGTTAGCAACCTGTATCTATCTGACTGGGATTAGATTTTCACATTAAGACAAACAGTTGAGAAATCATGGGAGTATAACAGAGATCTGTTAAGTGCTACACTGGTGTACAAAAGCTAAGGACAAACTATTTTTACCTGTATATGAAAAAATTTTCATGACTACAGCCAAATGTGGATATAAATTTTTTTCCAGCATACTAATAAATTATATCAGGTTATCCCATAAGTAATGTTTTTAGCATTAAGTTTTGAAAGGGTATAAAAGATAAATCACTTGCTAATTTAATCAAGTATATATTCTTTATTTGAATCAGTGGTGCACCTCCAACATTTTGAAAGCTTCATAATGCCATTTCTGTAAAATTCAGGTTTGGAGGCAAAGAAGTTGCATAAGCTCAATTTCAGTGCCTCTAATGCATCATATTGTTAATGAAATGTTGCAAACTTTGAAATAAGTGGTAATCTGAAGGTGCAAAGTCAGGAGAATACAGAGGATGTGGAAGCTTTCCCAACCGAGTTTATCAATCTTGGTAGAGGTGATTCTTGCACTATGAGGGCATGTGGTGAAAAACAACATCCTTTCAATTGACCAGAGAACACCTCTTTTCTTTCAGTTTTTCATTCAATCAATTGAATTGTTCACAATATACTTCAGCTATGATTGTTTGGTTTTGTAGCAAGAGTGCAAAGTGTATAATACCAACCATATCCCACCAAACGCCTAACAAAACCTTCTGAGGTTGAATGTCTTGTTTTGGCTGAGGTTTAGCCTGTTCCCCTAAATGAACCCACTGCCTTTGCGCTTAACATTCTTGTAAAGTATCCATTTTTTCATCACCAGTGACTACACAACTCATAAACGGAGATTGAACTTTTCGAAAATGAAGAGCAGTACAGATATTGATGCTCTCTCTTCAGTTGTTGTTCATCAGTTCATTAGACACTATTCCAAGTTCTTGTATATAGCAATAGTCGATGACAATGAATTAAGATCTTTTGCTAAATCTTCAACAGTTTTTGCGTTAAATCTTCAACAGTTCTATTGGCATTTTTAACAATACCAGCTTTTAGCATATCATTATTGAGAGAGATAGGGGAGCCCAAAGTGAGGGAAGTCTTTCGAACTAAAGTCCCCCCCTTGTTAAAATTTTTGGAACCATCGCTGGCACTTTCTCACATTCAAAACATTTTTGCCATACACTTCTTGCACATTTTTACAGTGTTAGTCATTTGTTGCCTTTTTTGAACTCATAAAGCATGATGTGCCTAATGTGCTCTTCAGTGACTTCCATAGTAATAAAAGGTTATTTAAACAATAACTTATGTATGATGTTCTTGTAAGGTGGAATTCCTTAGAATGAGGCTGCCTCAGCTTAGCAGTACTTATAAACCTATAAAAGTTCAAACTGGCCTATTCCTCCTTCAGAGCAAGGATAAGGCTTTGTATGTTTTCTAGAGGGGAATTTTGAGCAGTAATGCATCTCCCTATTGCATCCCAAATGTATTCTATGGGGGGTTGAAATCTGCAGAGCATTCTGACCAGTCGATTCGATTAATATCCTCGGTCTTCAGACGTATCTCCACTGCTCGTGTACATAAATAAATTCTTCACCTACAGCACCATGGAACAATCAAACATGACATTGAAGAACTTCATTGCAATATGATTTGCCAGTCATAGTCCTTTTTTCCTGTACTTGTAGCTTGGTTCATCCATTAAGCATAATGCATCCCCATACCATGACCCCAGCATTACCATATCTATCCCTTTTGAGAACATTCCTACGATGGTAAGCAGTACCATTTATATGCCAGATCAAGTGTTGTCTAGAATTGGAGGAAAGACTACAACTGTCATCTGTAAAGTGTACATTAGCACATTGGTGACTTGTCCAATTTTTGTGGATAGAACACCACAGAAAATGTGCTCCATGATGAACTGTAGATAAAGGGATATAGACTACAGGCCTTGGAAGTTATAGGCTTACTTGTTACAGAAAATTTGTCACAGTTTGTTGAGGTATCTGTTCACCTTTGGTTGATTGGAGCTGACCTGCCATGGATGTTCCTGGATTTCTCTCTGTGTGCTCCAAGAGTTCTTCGCAGTTCAGCTCTCATTTTTGAGGGCTGACTTACAATAGGATTCGGCATGACACCGCAGTAGATTTCGGCAAGATTAACCGCAGGCCGCGATGAGAAGATCATCGACGTGAAACCTTAGCAGAAAGATAGCGCCCAGCCCAGGCGAGCACGTGTAACCCACGTGGCGATAACAACCAGAATCGAAACAAAGAAGGACGGACGGATGAAAACCGATAAAGAATAGATAAGTACTCTCACTTATTCTAGCCCCTTTTGAGAATTGACTAACAGTGTTAAGAGAATGCAACCAAAATTTGTAATGATAGAAAGAGTGAAGAATTAAGATCTATGTAAATGACTATGTTTTTGAAGTGAACTTTAAGGACTTTCAGTTAGATAGAGATTCTTCCGTATTTAATCCGAGAGAGATTATAAAATGTGCTAAAATGCCTTAATGTCCAAATGAGCTGTAATTATGAATGTATTATATGTTGAGTTAATGAATTTTCTAATATTTGAAGTCAATGCATAATTGTTTTTAAGAGTGAGAGAGTGAATGAATGGTAGAAGTTTAACATTAGATTTGATAACCATTTTAACTTGTATGGCATTATTTATTGAGTTTAATAAATGTTTTGATTCCTTACTTACATGTGTTTCTGATCATGATGACTGACCCTTCATAAAACATCGAACCTGAGATCGTGTGTATGTGCGGGAATACCCCAATTAAAAGTAGTAGGGCACGACTGCAAATAAAATAAAATAAGCCAGAGAGCCCAAGTTTCTAAGAATTTAATTTACATTGTTAGTGGCACCTGATATTCTATGATTATCCTAAAGGCTGAGTTTATCTCTAACCTTAAGGCCCAGGCTGGCGCAGAAAAAAAATAAATTTGCCTGAGTGACCAGGATAACTCAGAATTCAGGGAACGGGTAATTTCTTGTGGCCCTTAAAGTTAAGTTACGTAAGAAAAGGCATAAGAGAAGCGAGACTGAAGGTTAAGATTAATATTAATGAAGATCACATAACAATGGCACAACCTACTTAACAAAGAGGTACATGCGATATAACTTGATATAGTGACTGAAATAAGTAATGATAAAGTTAAATAAATTGCCTCGATATATCAATATCAGAGATATACGGTCGCAACAACAGGTTGAGAAACACTGGTCTAAATAACATTTACAAACAGCTAATAGAAGTAGAAGCTGGCTGTAGAAAGAACAGGTCAACAGTTTACCATATTTTTATTATTCATAATTTGGCTGAAGGGAGAGACCTCTATTTCTGTTTTGTGGATTATAAACAAGCATTTGATTTTAACAGAGAAAAACTTATTTACATATTAACAAACAAAAGCATAGACTTTGAAACACAAAATTCATTTCAGACTGCTATCAGAATACAAGTGCAATAGTTCAGTATAAAAATATTATAACTGAAAAACTTGAAATCAAACAAAACATTGTCATCCAAGAACATATTAATGAAATTTCGTTTCCTGCAAAGGAGTAAAAGTCAAGTAGTCCAATCACACACATATATGCACACAATGTAGTAATTATAACAGATAAGAAATCAGATCTCCAGCACCAGCTTGCAGAATTACAAGAAACATGCAGAATTTTTAATATGACTATAAATTAAATTAAAATAAAGATAATAAGAATATTGGGAGACTCTCAGAAGATATACACATAACATTTAATCAGGAATTCATAGAACAAGTAAATGATTTTAATTACCTAGGAGCATACTTGACTTCAAATTTAAATGATACAGCAACAATAAAACACGGACTTTCCATAGCATGGTCAACGATGAATAAACTTAATAAAATTTGGAAAAACAACAAAATTTCTACAAGTCTAAAAATAAAATTATACGAAAGCATAATCTACTAGCAGCTCTATATGGGACCGAAACTTGGACCTTAAAAAATGAAGCGGAGAGGAAACTGTTGGCTTTTGAAATGAAATACTTCAGGAAAAATAGAAGTCATTGGACAGAACATAAGACTAATGCACAAATGCTGCAAGATTTGAATATCCCTAATTCAACAATTCTTAACACAATTAAAAAGCATAAACTCCATTGGTTTGGTCACATTGTGCAAATGGAACTGGACATACTTCCTCACCTTCTGTTTGAAGGCACTGTGGAGAGTACAAGACCCAAGGGAAGACCAAAATTTACATGGCATATAGCCTTTAGAACTACATTGGGATTTTCAGAGATTTTGACATAAGAAAGAGCTTACTTTGGACAGAGAAGGGTGGTGGAAGGTTGTTCTATAAGGAACTCAAACCATCTTGAGGATGGAGGAAAAGTATTAGGCAACAATTTAGGGAAAAGAGTTCTCTAATATTCCAAGATGATGATCTCATTCTATGCTAATTAAGGAATATTTTAATATTCTTTTTGCTGTTGAAAGTGAACTAGTAGAAGCAAATCTCTTATTAAAATGTTCCAACAAATTCTTAAAGGAAATTTAATAATTTGGACATAAAATTGATAAGAATGGAATAACTTCCTCTGAATCAAATGTTAAAGCTGTTTTGGATTCAGAATCTTCTAAACCACTGAGACAAACATGAAGGTATTAGAATGATAAACTTCTATTGATAGTTTATTCTGGATTGTGCACATCTCGTTAAACCTTTGGTTCATTTAGTAAAAAAAAAAAAAGTGAGATTCAATTAGGGGAATGTGGATTGGTCCTTCTCAATTGTTCTTCTCAAATGGTCCTCCTTCTCAAATGGTCCTTCTCAAATGGTCCTCCTTCTCAAATGGTCCTTCTCAATTGTATGCTGACTAAAGTCAGCATACAATTGAGAAGCACCAAGCACTTCATTTCAAGATTATCCAAGGAAAACTAAAAAAAAAAAAAAAAAAAACGGCTGTCGTAAGTAGACTTGTGATTACAAGATAAATGATCGTTTTCATCTAACTGGATAACAAGTACAAGTCTCTGATAATAGAATACAAAAGGGTGGCTGTCACAAATCATTCTAGTGACACTATATTGAAGTCAGAAGGCATAGATCATGGTTTTCGTGACTGAAACTGAAGGACTGGCTCAAGGATAAACTATTATCAATGTTCTCTGACCACTTCAGAAAATTCTCTACTTATCAGTCAAGGTCGCTTAAAAAATAATGCAAAATTGATAAATCCTATACCATTTCTCACTTATGCTCTTATGATTTGAGATAAGCAGTACAGAAGAATTTCTAAAAGGACTTGTTGAAGATGAAACTATTGTAAGAATTCATGCTAATGACCTTTGAATATCTTCATGATTTGGCTACTTGTATATAGAGGCTAATGACCACGGCAATTGCATTAGTATCCCATGATGCAAAGCTTACATCTTTTTCGAGTGTGCATAATGCTGTGCATTATGGGAAGGGCCACTACCCAGACCGGTTTTGACCTTTATTGAGTTATGTTAAAGTGTGCAAGAATATCTCTCCAAAAACTGAGTGACTTACAAGATCACTCCGAATCTCACTGAGCAACCCCAGAAGATCAGCACTAAATTCATCACTCCAGGACAGGAGGCTAAGTGGTGGTTCCACTGAGACTGGCAAGGGCCCAACACCAAGCAGAGCCTCTCTGCTTCCCCCAGGAAGCAATCATCATTAGTAGGAGCCAGACCCAGAAGGGATACCAAGGTTGAAATAATGCAGAAATCATAATTTCCCCATATACAAGTAGGGAAAAGGTGTATCACCTTAATATTAAATTACTCTGGATTAAAGATAGATGTTGCAAGTTTTTTCACTTGGTTATACTATAAATTAAAGATGCCAAGAAATTATATTCTTAGTTTAATCATTATCTAAGTGTAAGCAAACTTTGCTTGTAAAGTATATTCATGACTGGGTTACTTGTATATAGAGGATAATGATTTCATCTCAATTGCCTTAGTATCCCATAAGCACACATTCTTTTATGGGATACTAAGGCAATTGAGGCGAAGTCATTATCCTCTATATATATTTAATCCTGTTTAATCCTTGGATTAATCCATTTAACCAGGATTAAACCAAGATTAAAGGATCTTGGTTTAATCCTTTATACTTGGGTAAAGGATTAAACCAAGAATATAATTTCTTGGCATCTTTAATTTATACCTATCATCATTGATAGGAAGCATTATATCTGTAACTTTGGCTACTACTACTACAGGTATGAGGAGAGGTCGTGGAACTTGTAGTGATTGCAGCTTGATGTTTCACAGCTTCACAATTTTATTGTTTCATCTGATCCTTTTTTTTTTGCTTTTAGAGCAATTGTATAAAAGCCATATGATTGAAGATCACATACTTTGGATGTAATAACCTTTAATTGTTTTTAGAAGGTTTGAATATCAGTGCTTATTTGACTTAGCAGAATTTTAGACAGTCCTCATTTTAAACATATTTTTAAAAAAATTCAAAACAGAAGTTAAATAGAATTGTTTATTACATTGAAATTAGTGGCAAGATATGTTTTTGTCTTCTGGAATGTATGAACTGATTCACCTGTTGATGAAAGATGCAAAACCCATGTTTCCAGGAAAGAAATCTCCATATGAGATTGGTTAACTCATCTTCACTTGATGAAAAGTCTGTATAAAAGTTCTTTGCATCCTAGATGAGATTTAAACCTGGGTCTTTCCAACCAGAAAAGGCATCATTAATATTGAAGCTTTTAACTCATACCTAAGCATAAATGTGCACTTTTTATCCTCCTCCATTAGTCATTATACTTGTCATTTATTTTGGTCTGAAGTTAATCCAGTCCTACTGCTAGTCATTTTTCAAGCAAATGTCATAAAGGAATAGAAAATTTGAATTTCAGTATTCACTTGCTGTTTTTCTCATATTCGAAATTATGGTACAATTGACTCTCATTGTAACAAACTCATGGGGACCACATGAATTGTTTATTATAACTGATAGTTAATAAATCTAGTGTGGTCTACTATTACCAAACTTACAAATATATAGTGTGGTCTACTATTACAAACTTACAAAAAAATACACGTCTTTCCAAAGAACTTAAAATTAAAGTATATATAGTTCAGTAGTGTTCCCCACATCTCTTTATGGTGTAGAGACTTGAATTATCAACCAGAAGGAAGAACAAAGATTGATAAGGCTTTGAAAACAGATATTTGAGAAAAATAAATACAACATCATGGACTGAAATGAAAACCCATCAGGAGATCAGAGAAGAATTACGCTACAATATTTCAATAATAACAAGAATCAGAGAACACCAATTACAGACCACTTATATTCTTGATGTTTTCTATCCATTTCCTTCTGGGTCCTCCAGAAGGAAATGGATAGAAAACATCAAGAATATAAGTGGTCTGAATTCTTACAGAAGTTTAAATAACTTGATTGCCAATAGATTGGACTGGAAAGTTATTGTTCATGGTAGTCTCAGACTGCCTTAGGCAGATGAGGAAGATGATGATGGACAGAGACTTTGCCATTATACAGATCATTCATTATAGCATAGTACCCATGGGACTTTTCAGTAGTATGTTATAGTGAGCTAGTTTACTATAATGGAGTTTGCAGTATTGAGAGCCAACTGTAAAATAATATCATTTTGTATACAGAATAAATAAATTAGTAAAGACTATTTATTTCACTATTATATAAGCACACTGTGAAAAAAACTGTCACGTCGTGTTCATTTAATAGCTTAGAATAATAAGTTGAAGTACTGAAAAGTCATGTTGTTAACTGTTAAGGGTTTCTTTTAACAAATTTGCTTATTAATTATTTCATTTTAATATAACCTATACCCATTTCACAAAACTGGGATGAATTTGCATTCACAGGCTGGTGATATGAGTACAGTGAACATTTTCATATCATATGTGAAAGGCAGTGGTAGTTTATTTAATGTATTTTTCACAGGATTTTCCAAATGTATTTCTTCAGAATGTGGACATCTTTCATGAAATAGTTAGGTAAGTATCCTGAAACAATTTGGATTTATATCTGAATTTATTCTGAGCTTGAGAATATATGGAGTAAATTATGCTTTTGGTTTAATAACTCAATTTAGTTGATGACGTAAAGATCATTGTGACTTGATAGCATCTTTCATATTTTTAATCGTTTCTATATTCATCCATATTAAAAAAGGATAGCTTTCATTTAGCAAATAATTAAAAATGTTATGGAAAACTGCTTTTTTGAAATTTTAAATACTTAAAGTTTTTATATAGATAATATTCTTTAATTTCTAGCATGCATCACCATTGGAATGTACAGTTGAGTTTACCACATTGTGTGCATTTAAATTTAACTGCTTGCTTGGACTACAACAATATTTGTATATGCTCTTAATAGTATTAAAAAAAAAAAATCAGCTAATGCCTTTTTGTTCCCATATATAGGGAGTAGGCGAGGCTGTTTTTTTAAGCCCTATCTAACTTTTGGAGACTGAGTGGACTGTTCAATCTCCACTGGTAGCCAATCAGAGATAGCTGGCCGAAGGCTATCACTAATTAATCGGCACACAGTGAAGAAGGCGGCTAGTAAGTGCCGCCATCTGGTGGTTCCTAATCCTAACACAATATATTTAATGTCTGAAAATAGTGTGGGTTCGACGGCCGATTTTCTTGAGTTTACGGGACGAAAAACCCGAGTTTCCAGGAGGAAAAACCCGCTAGCCCATGCCAAAAATCGACTAACTCTGGAACCGGTCGAGAAAAGGCTTAGAAAAAGTTCCTCTAGTCGGCGACTAGATTCAAACGCCTTTCGTCGTGCAGTCAAGCGCTGTAGAGTGCAAACACCAATTCTTCTGAGCTAGTATTAAACTATTTTAATTATCTAAAAATTATTAGAACCTCCTAATCACTTGTTTTCACATTGTTACCTAAAAACTGTTATACAGCTATATAAACATAATTTATATTTCATGTAATTTGGTAAGATTAGATATCCAGTGTCATATAATATTGGTGGGATTAGTGCTAGAAGAAGCACTAATTAGGCTATAGATCTTGGAGTTTTAGTGAAGGCCATATAGCAAAGATTGCAAATACAGCTCAGAGGATAATTGCAATGCTGAAACACACTTTGACATGTACAGATAAGGATGTCATTTTGCCTCTTTACAAGGCCTTGATAAGATCTCACTTGAACTATTGTGCAGGAGTGGTCTCTTGGTTTCCATAGTGATTCTGATACAGTGGAGAGAGTGCAAAGGAGAGTGTGATAAAATGATATCAGGATTGTTGAATACTAATTATGAAGACAGATTATGAGAATTTGTAGACTGCAGACACTAGCAAGCAGGAGAAATGGGTGATATGATTGAGACTTACAAATTTCTAAAAGGGTCATACAGGATTTCAGTTGATGAAATTTTTCATTTAATGGAGGATGAGGAAAGAACAAGATGGCATCCTTGGAAGTTAAGAATGAATGCTGTCAAGAAAGGGTTGAGATCTAGATTTTTCTTTCATACAGTGGTGTGTGTGATTGGAATGGATTGTTCATAATACTAACAAATGAACTTGTTTTTTCTTAATTTCTTATAGTTTGTGCTTTAAACTGTTAGTTCTCTTTACATCTGAAGATGTTAGTCTGACAATTAATGAAACTTGTCGTGTTTGTTTTTTAGTACTTGTTTAGTTTTAAGAAACAGTCTTTTTTAATAAAAATGTGGTCACAAAACCGGAATAATTCGATTGAACTTCTTAACCACAGAAACCTCCACGTGATTATAGAAACTCACGGTTAGTTTAATTGGTCTAAAGTTTCACAATTTGAGAAATTACACATTAAAAAGCAGAACTTTATCAACCGTTTGATATTTTTAATACATTTCAGAGACAATGAAATTGTTCCCAAGTTCATGAAAATCAAATGTGCATTCAAATCCAATAAGGCCAACAGAATATACAAAAGAATGGAATTAGCTATATTGAGAGAAAGAATTGCAACTACTAGAGCAGAATTGTCCAAGATTAACCAGGATGCATGTAATATACATAACGAACTTGTAGGTAAGTATCCTGAAACAATTCAGGATACTTACCACATCACTGCCGTCTGAACTATGGAATAACATAGACATTTTCACATACAATAAAGCTACAATGGTATCCAAAAAGAAAAAACACAGCCTAATTAAAAAATTCAATTCCCTTCTAAAAGAAAAAGAAAAGTAAAGGAAACATCTAGATCACCCCAAAGTAGTAATTAACCTCTCCTCAAGAGTTCTAACGAGAGATGAAACGAATCTTCTCATGAAAGGCTTTAATTTCGCTGTAACACCACAACAAGTCCCGAAAATTAATATCATAGCCCAAATTGAAAAACGAATAAGAAATGTACCAGGAGATCTGATCCGCATTCAAAGCACACCATTACTATTAAATTGCAAATTACCACCAAAAAACCTACAAAAAACAGAATTCACAGCCCTTAATAAACAAAAACATAGTCATAATAAAAGCAGACAAAGGCAATGCAACAGTGATTTTAAACTCAGAAGATTATAACGAAAAAATGAAAAGCCTTCTTGAAGATTTCAACACCTACACAGCATTAGACAGAGACCCCACTTGGCGAACTCACAGCAAAACCAATGAACTTATCAAGAATATACCAAATTGGTCTGAGGAACTAAAAAGAAATTTACAATCAAAACACCCACTAGTTCCTAGAATATATGGAGTTCCCAAAATTCATAAACGAGATATACCACTAAGACCGAAAGTAGACGGAAGGGATTCTCCTACCTCAAATCTGGCAAAGCACCTTACAAACTTGATTTTACCACATATAAGAAAAACACCATCATTCATTAAGAACAGCACAGACTTCATAGAGAAAGTAAAAGATATAAACATCGATCTTTCAGACATATTAGCGAGTTTAGATGTCATCAGCCTTTTTTTCACAAAGATTCCAAGAAATGAAACAGTAAACATCCTAGAAAATCTCTTCCCACCGGACATTTTACAGCTCTACGAACATTGCATTAAAAACACGTTCTTCCTTTACCAAGACAAACTCTGGGAACAAAAAGAAGGACTAGCAGTGGGTTCACCCCTCTCACCAACTCTAGCAAACCTCTGTATGGAAAATTTTGAAAATAATGCTCTACCAAACTGGCACATCAAACCAAAAATTTGGCTCTGCTATATGGACGATAACTTCATCATTTGGCCAGGAACAGCACTAGAACTGACTGCATTTAAAGACTATCTTAATAACTTACATCCTAACATAAAATTTACTCTGGAACCAGAAGAAAATAAAAAACTTCCTTTCCTGGACATCCTTATAGAAATAAATGAAAGAAAAAAACAAATTATCATTCTCCATTTATAGAAAGTCAACAAACACAGGAAAATTCTTTCATGCTATCTCACACCACCACCACCCCAAGCCAAAAATAGGCCTCATAAAAACCTTAAGGGATACAGCAGCCCCAGTACAGAAAAAAAGCGGAAAGAAGAAATGCAATACTTAACACAGATCCTACAACTGAATGGTTTCAAAACTAAGACAATTAAGAAAATTCTCAATACAGCACCTACAAGAAACTTAAATAAACAAGACTTCAAGAACGCAGTCATCCTTCCTTATATCAAGAATGTAACAGATAAATTAGCCAAACTTCTCTACCACTATAACATAAAAGTGACTTTTCTACCACTTGGAAAAATATCAAAATCTCTTCATCCTCTGAAACCTCTACATCACCCAATTGAAAAACCAAGACTTTATAATATTCACTGTTCCTGTGGCATCTGCAACGTAGGCCAGACGGGGAGATCAGAAGAAATCCGCATGAGTGAACATCAAAAGGATGTACAAAAAAAAGAGAGAACATAAGTCTGGCTTGACATTTCACACAGCTTCTACTGGTCATGATGTACTCTGGAACAGAACAAACATGCCCTACATTGATAAAAACTGTTTCACAAGAAAATTCAAAGAGGAGCAAATATGATTAAAATTCCTAAATTTAAAATCAAATCAAAAAGAAAATTCAAAGAGGAGCAAATATGATTAAAATTCCTTAATTTAAAATCAATTAAATTTAAAATCAATTTAAAACCTTAATTTAAAATCAATTAAAATCAAGGTTTGATTTTAAATTAAGTTTGGTCAGCGTTTATTAAAAATTTACCCAGTTCAAACCTCGGACAGAGTGAAAGTGAACCACAGAACGCGACATCAAATAGCATTATTTCCAGCTAACATGCATTAACGGTTGTATAGATCTGTTATTCGGTTTTTTTAATGAACTTTTTTGATGTTCATAATACCAACAAATTAACTTGTTTTTTCGATATTTCTTAGAGTTTGTGCTTTAAACTGTTAATTCTCTTTACCCCTGAAGATGTTAGTCTGACGACTAACGAAACTTGTCGTGTTTGTTTTTTAGTACTTGTTTAGTTTTAAAAAACAGTCTTTTTTTAATAAAAATGTGGTCACAAAACCGAGATCTGATATTTGCCACAGCCATTGGAAAAGAGATTCACACACACACACATGATGATAATTAGGAATGCCATGATGTATCACTGAACTGAAAAGCCTGAACTAATATACCAGTAAACTTCAATATATGTGGTTAATTCATGCAACAAGTGTATTCTGTATATTGAAGTTAAAAACGAATGGAAAAAATTCTAATTCATCCATGGCACTTGGAAACATTTGTCAGAAGACTTAATTAGGCCTTTAAAATGCTTTAACTGTGTTCGATAGAAATATAAAGAATTAATGAAATGCAAGTAAGCTATAAACTGTTCATGTATTAAAGAAATGAACTACAACAAAACAAGTGAAAAATGGATATGCTACGTTTTTCAAAACATATTTGTCAATCATGAAGGTTGTTTTCTTGATCATAAATTAGTAAATAATAATATTTGGTTAACCGATCAAGTGTTGATCAATTTTATTAATTAACTGAACCAACTAGTTTCGCCACACTTATCTGTTGGCTTCTTCAGGGCACTTACATATAGGTTTAAACACTCTCACAATTATGCGTAACTGCAAAACTGACTAGAATAATTACAAATAAAATAGTATCGAACGTGAGTGAAACACGTATCGCGTGTACAAGATCAGCTAGCTGTTGCTGAGGAACTTTCTGTAGTTTGTATTAAAGTTCATTTCTTCCGTTTTTAAGGTTCTGATTAGGGTTTTCCATATCTCTGGGAGTATTAGGCCTTGATTTCTGTTAAGGTTCACAGTAGAACGGGCGACTGTGGCTGCTTCTTTGAACATTCTTGAATGGTAATCTTCCTCTAAGTAAGGGGAACAGCTTTTGTCCCACTCGATGACATGGTTAGTTGTGGAGAAATGAGACGATAGGCCAGAAATGTCCTGTCTGTTGTTTTTGACATAGCCAAAAAACTAGTTCTAACGATACAGCTCTGACCACTGAACTCCAGTACCTGTGCCATACGTTCTTAGCCAACGGCTAGAATCCCTACAAAATAGATAAAATACTACATAGCCCATTACTCTGCCCTCCCCTAATACACAAGAATACAACATGACCATTTCTTTTCCCTATATCAGAGGTACATCGGAAAAGATAGCCAAAGTATTGTTGAAACATGGCCTTCGCACCACCTTCAAACCTCATGTCAAGCTGGCAACTCTTATCCGCTCGCCAAAGGATAAACTTCACCCTTTAGCACACCCAGGAGTGTATGAAGCTCCATCGCTACTATTACTATGGCAAGTCGGGACGGGCAGACCACGCTTTGGACACTCCTTCACACAGGATTAGATGGAGGAAAACGAATTTGCTATTTAGGAGTCGTTATAGATCTGAAAGATTATTTTTTGAGTCAGCAATGGCTTTGGAGAATTCTCCCAACCTTAACAAATATGGTTGCATTAATTTGCCAAAAATTTGGGAGACGGTTATCCTAAGAAAAACTCCTGGATAACTGCTGTTTTTTTTTTTTTTTTTTTTTTTTCCCGTTAGAGGGCACCAAAAATAGGATGTTAGATCTTTTGTCTTTTGCAATTATATTGTTTCACTCACTCACTGTCGCGTTTACATGTGTGTTGTGCTCTGATGATGCTGAGTCGAAAATCAGCGAAATATTAGCATTAATAAAACATCTTTGTTGATAAAAGTGTTTGTGGTGTTGTTAATACCGTGAAAAATAAGTCATGAATAACCATCAACGCCTAAGCTTATCTGTTAGACTATGGCTGCTCCTTTTCCTTGATTGTCATTGCCTGAATATAACATTTTGTATTTATTGCTCAGAATGGTCTCACCAGTTTTTCTTGTTTTTGTTTCAGTCATCCCTATTATGTCAATCTGGTACTTATCCAATTCCTCAGCTAGCTCCAGTTCTTTGCCATTCAGGCTTATTATGTTTATAGTACCGATCTTGAACTCTGGCAATGTTGAGTTGGTGTGGATTTTAGGATTTTATGCAGTAGCTCACTTTTTGCTGTTTGCCATGGTTCCCTGGCGAAAACAATGGGGGCCTTGTTTAACCATGCGATGCCCCAGCCAGCATGAAATTCTGCCATGTTGTACCATCATTTTATATTTTGGTTTAAGCCAGTAAGAATACAATTTGGTTGGCTAAATCCCAAATTGCCAGCCCATCCTCATTCGTTCAGTATCCAGGTAGATACCTTACAGGGTGCACCACAAGAAGGTGAGGATTGGACATTAAGTCAGAAGCCTTGGTCGGTTCTTTGTATTGCTGTAAAGGCTATATGGAGGTCTCCTCTCCGTTATAAAGCTTTGATCCTTAAGTACCCTTTAATTCTTGTTTTTGTGTGAATTTTCCTTGAGGGCAGAATGTTTTTCATGCTAATGAAGGTTTATCTTGCAATTTTTTTTCTTCTTAATATTTCCTTACCACACTTTCATTCTCTATCATTTGTTGACCCAAATATATATAACTCTCTATTTGATCTAAGGTATTGCCTCTGATCTTAATATTTATATTGGGGTATTTTCATTTTTCTCTTGTTACCAACATGTTTTTTTTTTTTTTTAAGTTGAAATTAAGTCCATATTTTTCACTTAGTTTTAGTGCCTCTTCTGGTAGGTTTTGAAGATCTTTTCTATTTTCAGACAGCAGTACTGTATTGTCTGCATATCTTAATTGTTTATATTTCCGCCTCCTGTGTTGACTCCTTTAAATTCTGCTAATTGTTGAAGATATTTTCAGTATAGAGGTTAAACAATATAGGAGAAAGAACACAGCCTTCTCGGACACCTTTCTTTACTGGCAATTCCTCTGAGGTTTCCTGATATTTTGATTGAGGGAATTTGCTCCTAATATTGATTTATCAGTAATCTGGTATCTTTACCATCTACTCTTAATTTTTTCATGCGTTCTATTAAATGTTCATGTCCTGTATTGTCAGAGGCATTTGTGTAGTCAGTAAAACATAAATAAACTTCTTTCTGCTTCTCCAGCTATCTTTCTATAATTGTTCTAACATTGATGAGTCCTTCTCTGGTACCTTTATTTTCCTGAAAACCAGATTGTGTCTCATTATTTTCCAATTTGATGTTATGTTTATTTCTTTCTAGGATGATCTATAACATAACTTTTATTATCTTTGTGATCAGACTAATTGTTCTGTATTCTTCACATTTGATTGTCTTAGATTTTTTAGGTATGAGTAGGAATGTCAAGTGCTTAAAATCTCTTGACAGTGTCAAGTTGTGTATATACTTTGTTAAATATGTCAGTCAGTGATCTTATAGCCTTGTCATTTAAGGCCTTTAGACATTCTGCCATAATTACATCCTTCCTGGAGCCTTTCCTGGTTTCACTTTCCTAATGGCATTTATTACTTCCCAGGTAAGAATAGTATGCCCTTCCAAATTTTCTTGCAATGACTCATCTATTCTATCATGATTGTAGAGTTTCAACATGTCTTAGCTTTTCTGATAAGCTTTGATGTATCAGTGTGTCAAATGCTTTAGTCAATTCAATAAAGACTACCATGACAACTTTGTTTTTATCTAAGATGGCATTGATTATGTTTTTAAAATCTAGAGATGCTGTTCCCTTATTCTTCTGAAAACCATACTGTGTTTTGGGGATAATATGAAAGTTCACTGTATATGTTGCGAGTTTACTAAGCAGGATCCTACCTATAATTTGATAATTGGTAGTGTTGCTATGGATCTGTAATTATTGATCAAATTTATTTTTCCATGTTTGTATATAGGTGTGATTATGGCTGTCTTCGAGATACTGGGTATTTGTCTAGTTTTAAATATTTTATTTATTAATTTTAGTAAGATTATGCCTAGGCTAGATGTATGTTGCACGATTAGGTCTGATGCTGTTGATTCCTGGGCCTTCGTTTGGTTTGATGGATTACAGAGAGTAGTTCTGCTTCTCTTATAGTTGGGAACAATAATGTCTGTTTTGCTTGTTGTCCAAGTGGTGGGATCTTTCTCTGGAATTCTTGGATGGAGTCTACAAATTATTGGTCAAAGTCATTTGCTAGTTGTTGGAAAGATTTGGTGCCTTTCATGAAGCTATATTTTTTTGATTTCAGAGGCAGTTGGTATTGGGAACACATTCTAGCATCTCGATCAGATCTCACATTTGTTTCACATCATTTTGTGTGGAGGTTAACTTGTCTCTGTAGTAGTTTTGCATTTTTTTAAATCAAAGTTGAAGGCAATTCCTTGTTATCTTATATTCGGTTTTTAAAACTGCATTATTTGGATATTACTTTGTTTCCATAGAATATCCTTTCTGCATATTATCTAGGATTATTGAAAGTTTATTTTTCACTTGGTTAGAAGTATAATAAATTTAGTTTAATCCTTTATCCAAGTGTGAGCAAACAAAGTTTGTGCCTGAAAGTGTGTGTATTCATCCCATTGTATAAAAGTGTGTCAGGTGAAAGACGGGAATGTGTATTGCATGAAATGTATGTGAAGGAAGTAGGAAGTGCTGGGAGACATAAATGTCTCGATCTCGGGATTTAGTGGTGGTGGAGATAGTGCTTTGGAAGCAAGTGATTTTCAGTTTGTGGATGTCAGTAGTGTATTGGAGGGTGGAGAGAACAGTTAAAGATGTATATGTGGATTTAGCCTTGGGCATTTAGTGGACAGAGATGGTTTGTCTGATGGCCATGATTGTGCGTGTGCAATTGTAAATTGAAAGCAGAATGTGTGGAGAGAGAAATAGAACTGCTGAGAAAGGAGATGAAAAGAATGAAGACAGAGTTGAGATGGGTGAATGAATATCTTGGGAGAATAGAGGTTGGCTAGTGTGAGAGGAATGAGAGCAGGTGTAAGACATTGAAATCAGAGAGGAAGGTGAGAGTATGGAAGAGAGGAAATTGCAGAAAGCCAAGAAAGTGTGGAAGCAAGGGATAAAGAGAGAGATGAGAGGGAGAGTGGGAGAGAAATGAAAGAGAGATTGGAAGTGGTAAGAGTCAGCCATGTCACTGATAGAAGGATGAATGAATCTGTTTGCAGTGTCATGTATGGAGATTCATGTCATGTATGGAGTGTGCAAAGTAGAGGGCTAGAGAAGTACTTGTCTGGTGGTACAATAGAGAGTGTGGCAGTAAAGAGGGGTGAAAGTGTAGAGGAGATGATAGTAATGGTTGGGATGAATGACCCTGAGAGGTGATGGGAATCATGTATCACAAAATTTGAGGTTACTTTTAGACATGGTTCTGCAGAAATGTGTCCAATTAAAAATAGTACGCATGTTACCCTGGTATGATAAAATGGAGTGGAGGAGATGAGCAGTGATGACGAATGAGATGATAGTGAGAATGTGCAGGAAAAGAGGTCTGGAATATGTGGATGCATGGAGTAAGTTTGAGAATAGAAGAGAGCTGTATGCAAGAGATGGATGACATTTGAATGCAGAATGGTACAAGCATTTGGAAAGACTTGTTTTCTGTGCAAGTGAGCATGTCGGGACAGGGAAACTAAAATTGTACAGGTGGAACATAGCAAGGAACAGCCTCATCTGGGAATCATGGTGTGAGAAATGAGAGGATGTACACTATATAATAGAACTAGAAATATGAGTGGAGTAATAATGGCTATAAGAATTCAGCTAATTCACTGGTTTTTCTGTATACAAATGCTAGGAACATTAGGGATAAAGGGAATGAGTTTGTGGCATTAATTGACTGTCTCTCCAAAGGTTGTTGGCATCAGTGAAACTTGGTTAACTGAGGAGGATGTTCTAATAGGGATAGAAATCAAAAGTTATAGCATATTTTGTCAGGATAGGGAAAGTAAACGTGGTGGCGAAGTGTTACTGTGATAAGAGATTAATTATGCACTCTCAGTCATGGAAATAACACCAATGGCTTTGAGAGAGTATATGGTGTGAGACAGATCTTTATAAAAGAAGATATTTAGTGGGATGTTGTTGCTACAGACCAGGGAATATAGATGGTGATGAGCAGGAAATGTTTAGGCAAATTAGTTTGGCCAGTGCAAAGCAAGCGATCATTATGGGAGGGGATTCAACTATAGCAATATAAACTGGATAGAGGAGACAGCATGCAGTACTAAGGGAACTGCATTTTTGGATTTCTTGAAGGGACAGCTGTCTTTGGCAGCATGTATTAGAGGGAGCATGAGTAGCATCAATAGTTTTGGATTTGATTATAGTGACTGAGATGACATGCTTGATACCCCTCCCCCCCTCCATTAGTGAGAGTGACCATGTAGTCCTCCTGACTTGGAGGATGAATAGGCATGTGGAGGTATTAAAACATAATTTATGTGGAATTATCAGGAAGGTGACTATCATAGACTTAGAAATCAGTTGGCTGCAGTATAATGGATGAAAGAATCTGAAAGAGGGGGTTTTAGCACGTGGGAGATGGATGCCTTGAGTGAAGAAGAAGATACAGCAATTTGATGAGTCGAAAGGAATAAAAGAAGAATTGCAGAAGAAAAAGATATTATGGAAGGCAAATAAAGTGAGAAGTGGAGAACAATTGCATGAGGAATATATGGCTCAGGCTAGGAAAATGACTAGTATTGTAAAGAGAGAAATATTAGAATATGAGAGGAAACTGGCACTGTAATCCAGTGAGAATCCCAAGTAGTTTTTTTCTTTAATGTGGTGAGTAGGAGATAAAATGATTGTGGACAGATTACCTTGCTGGATAGATATGGGAATTGGTGACCAAAGCAGATGATGTAGTTGAACTATTTAATGATCACTTTATTAGAATGTTCTGTCCTGGTACTATAAGCTTTATTCCTAGAAGGGTAATGACTGGTGAAGTGATAGAACTGAATGAAGAGGATGCATTCCAGTGGTGCACTGTGACACTGCACCACCCCCAAGGAAAAACGAAAAAATTAAATTTTGTTTGTGTTTATAAATAATAACAATGCTTACAACATTATATAAATGCAATACAACATTTTAAAGGTTACAGCTTATGTTTCATCATTAATTGAATAGTTAATCATTGGAATTGTTTGATTATCGAAACAAATGCACTGCGATCTAACGCAATGTTGGAATTATCACATTCGGCCAATTGCAGCTAGACTCGCCAATATTCATTTGCACTTGTCATTGCACATAACAAGTGAATCCGACACTGCTCAACGGGCAGTGTTGCTACAGATAAATTGTATGCCTGCAAGCGTGATTTCTTTGAGATATGAAACTTTTATTATTGGTGTGCGTTCGTGGTGAGGGTGTAATATATTTGGTAAATCTTATTTTATTCTAAAAATTACATATAATTATTTATTTATTATAGATACAAGGCTGAATTATGAGTGTCACTGTTGAAAATATGAAAAGAATTATATTTTCTCAATTATCATTACACGAAACGAATGCACTGCGATCTAATGCAGTGTTGAAATTATTATGTTCGATCAGTTGTGGCCAGACTCACTGATATTCATTTACACTTGTCACTGCACGTAACAAGTGAATCTGACACTGCTCGTTGAGCAGTGTTGCTACAGATAAATTGTATGCTTGCGCATGTTATTTCTGTGAGATACGAAACTTTTATTATTGGTGTGTGTTTGTGGTGAGGGTGAACTATTTTTTCTAAATCTTATTTTATTCTTTTAATATAACATATAATTATTTATTTATTATAGATACAAGGCTGAATTATGACGAGTGTCACTGTTGAAAATATGAAAAGAATTCTATTTTCCCAATTATCATTACATGAAACAAATGCACTGTGATCTAACACAGTGTCGGAGGAATGTCGAAACCAACACTGCTCGTTGAGGTGTCGATACAGATAAATTGTATGCTTGTGCGCGTTATTTCTGTGTGAAGCTTTTATTATTGATGTGTGTTCGTGGTGAGGGTGAAATATTTTTAATAAAGAAATTTTTTAATATGTAAATTTACTTATTAATAAATTGGTTACTGATTACAAAAAAATGAATTATTTTTCTTATTTTGTATATGCAGCACCCCTACTTAAAATTTTCATGACTGCCACTGATGTATTCTGAATATGCTAAATGTCAATAAGGCAGGAGGACTAGATGGAATTTCACCACATGTTTTAAGGGAATGTGCTGTGGAAATGACTGTGCCATTAACTTGGCTAGTTGATGAAAGGCTTGCAATGGGGCAGGTGCCGAGAGTGAAAGGAGGGTAAGACAGCACCATGGCATAAGGGTGGTGGTAGGATGGAAGTATCAAACTATAGGCCTGTTTGTATTTCTTCTGTAGTTAAGATTTTGGAAAAATTGGTAAGAACTTGTATATGGAATTGGGCAGTGAGAGTAATATTATTTATGCAGGTCAGCATGGATTTGTTAAAGGGTACTCTTGTTTTAGAATAGAGTAACATGAGCAGTGGATGAGGATAAGGCATATGCTGTCATTTTTTTTGGGACTTTTCGAAGGCATTTGACAGGGTGCCACATGACAAGTTGATTATCAGGTTAGTGTATTGGATTGGTGATTGGCTCCCAGATAGATATCACAGTGTTGTATATTGGGAAGCAGTACCAGGGAGTAGGAAGGTTTTAAGTGGAGTTGCAGATGATGCAAAGCTTGGGAAGATTATTAGTAATAGTGCTAATGTTTTGGCTCTTCAGTAGGATTTGAATAAGCTGGAAAGGTGGGCAAATATGAATGGGGATGTCAGTTTAATGAAACTAAATGTAAAGCTTTATAATTTTGGATCCACAGATGGGATGCTTCATACTCACTTGCTGGAGTTAACTGGAAAAGGGAGAAAGCAAACGATCTTGAGATGATAGTGGATATAGATTTGAAGTTCCAAGGACATATTGCAAAGGTTGCGAACACATCTCAGAGAATTGCAGTAATGTTGAGGAGAACATTGACCACAGAAATAAAAGTGTTGTGGTCTCAGTGTATAAAGCTTTGATCAAATGACATCTGGATTTCTCTGCTCAGATCTGGTCACCAGAATTTGAAGGGGATGAAGTAACCTTGGAGAGGTGCAGAGACAGATATCAAAAATGATGTCAGGAATGTATAATGTTGATTATGAGGATAGATTGAGGGCATGCGGATCGCATACTTTGGTGGAAAGGCAAAGGGGAGGGGTATGGTGTAGACCAGTGCTTCCCAAACTTCTGGATGTCAGGGCCCCCTTTGCAAAAATTAAAATATTTCACGGTCCCCCCTCGAAAAAAAATCGTAATAGAGAGATATATTATTATAATATTTATTGTATTAAATATTATTATAATATTGCAAAACATACACAGCGAATATTGCAAAAATCAAATGCATATATTACATTTTTTGCCTCTTACTGTTTGGTTCTGAAGACGATGCGGGCTGTTCTGGTAAAATATGAAATACTGTCCTTTTTTTTTTTTTTGAGTCTGTTTCTGCTTCTTCTGATTGTTCGCGGGATTTTTTTTTATTTTTTATCAGCCACTTATCCATCTCAGGGTTAAATTTTTTAACGTAGAATAGATCAAATAATATCACTACTTACCGATACTGGCATACCAAATTTAGTGGATATTACCTGGATAAGGGAATCCTCAGACCAGGAACATTTTTCTCTTTTGTGACTTTTCTCCCTTTATGGTAATTAAGCCTAACGCGAAACAGACAGCAAAGGCAAGTTATTAAAACGTGCATATGATTGGTGCGGTATTAAGAAAAGATCGCGCAACCGAAAGATAAAAGCATAGCTGACAATTGAGTTGAAATGCTAACTCTCTTCAACCGAATTCCATATGTGAAACTGCCATAACATTCATTATATATATATATATTACTTAGTTTTAACACTTTTACGAATTTAAACAAGTTCGGTTGAATTTTATTGCTGCCTTGGGAAATCGAACTCACACACATCTAATAACAATAGTTTTTTAGTTAGATACTGTGTTTGCCCATGCAACATATGGTTTTGTTTCAGTCTATACAGCATAGTTTCTGTATGAGGGGACATGTGATTCATTAATTAGTGTGTTTTTATCCTACTTGTCTCTAATTGCACTATTTGTTGAGAAATATATTACACAGACTCCTCATACCTTATTCACTGGCATAATAAAAGTACTTGTTTTTATTGCCTCTGCAGTATAGTGGCTGTTAGGGAGGGCGTGTTGTTTACCACTGCAAGCGAGTTACTATCTCCCCACATGAACTTGTTTAAGCTTTTTTTCACGTGTGAAGTATATGTGAAACTTTTATTGGTAACAGAAAACTAGCTTGGATGACAGTGATAATATAAAACGAGTTTTGATATGTATATGAAGTCAATATCAACAGTCCCTGATTACGAACGCATGATGAAAGTGACAGGAAGATTTGGAGCTTCCTTGGAGAGCATTCGAAGTAAATACAGGGTGTCCCAAAATTCACGCAAGATTTAAATTTAGCGCCATTTGTGCGGTAAAGTGTTGCCAACGAGAAAAAAAAAGACAGCGTGACAGCTGACAGTTCAGGGTTATTAAAAATGACCACACACAGTGAAGAGAGTTCGTTGAATGGATTATGGAACAACAACAAGTGGATGCTTATTTTTCGAACAAAATCATCTTCAGCGATAAGGCTCATTTTCATCTTGATGGCTTCGTTAATTGACAAAATTGTCGCATTTGGGGTTCAGAAAATCCATGAGTGATTGTTGAGAAACAAATGTATCCACAACGTGTCACTGTTTGGTGCAGATTTTGGGCTGGAGGCATCATCGGTCCATTCTTCTTAGAAAATGCGGCTGGTAAGGCAATAACAGTTAATGGTGCTCGCTATCGCGACATGATAATCTAGTTTTTTGTGCTTAAATTGCAAGATATGGATGTGGACGACATGTGGTTTCAACAAGACGGTGCCACATGCCATACAGCCTGAGAAACAATTCAATTACTGCATGAGTCATTTCCTGGTCGTGTAATTTCCCGTTTTGGTGGTCAGAATTGGCCGCCCAGATCATGTGACTTAACTGCGTTGGACTTTTTTCTTTGGGGTTTTTTGAAGTCTAAGGTTTATGCCAACAAGCCCACGACCACCCACGCCTTGAAGGAGGAAATTGAGCACTGTATCAACGAAATTCAGCCACATTTATGCAAAACGGTCATGGAAAATTTCGACAAAAGAGTGCGTATGTGCCAGCAAAGCCGTGGAGGCCTTTACCCAATATGCTATTCCATGCATAGCCCTATACTGTATACTTTATGAATCAATAAGAAATTACAATTTTTAATTAAAAATCTGTGATTTCTATCAAAATTACTTGTTGCGTGAATTTTGGGACACCCTGTACAATTAACCACTGCTTTGAAATGAAACATATGAATAAGCAATATTTACTAATATTCATTAAGCACGGAAATACGCAGGAAGCAAAGTTTATGAACCAACATCAATGTGTGAATTTTTCCATTAAAATATAAAAAATAACAAAAAAGAAATAATAAATAATAAAAGTTAAATACATTTCTTTTAAAATAAAAAAAAAATCTACTTAAGTCTTAAAACGTTTTAAATTTGTTTTCATTATTTCATGGCCCCCAAGGGGGCCGCGGCCCACAGTTTGGGAAGCGCTGGTATAGACAATTAAGCTGTTGAAGAGTTATTATCATATTAACACTGAGGAGATTTTCGTATGGTAAACTGAAGGAAAGGAGCCATCCCTGAAAGTGATGAATAAAAGAGTAAGAAGTGAGTTTTTTTGCATGGAATGCATTGCCTGAGAGGGTGGTGAACATGCAGACTGTAGATAATTTTAAGGCATGATATGATAGACTTTGTGTTGACCTCCCATGATGAGTCTTGTGACTCTATAGAGGTCAGAAAATAATAATAAAATTCACAAACTTTTTTTTTAGAAAATTTCAAAAGAGTGGAAGATGTCCAGCTGTATTTATTTTAACTGAAAGTTGCATGGGAGAAAATACCAAGCATATGCTCTTTCCTAAACACATTCTGGATGAACTTGATATATGCACTATCAGGTAAATGTTTTTAATTTTGTTTGTATCATTATGAACAGAATTTATTTTGATTAAATATATTAATCTTTCTTGTATATATTGCTTTGAAATTTTAATGAATTATCACAACTGTGATCTAATTAACTATTCTATGTTCAAAAGGGTTGAATTTCCTTCTCTTTGGAGGAATTGCAATCATCTTGCCATTCCACTTCTACATCCCCTAATGGCAAGTTTATGAAGTCTGTAAAATTTGTTTGTTTAGAGATAGCAATTCCTATCTCCAAATCAGATCAGCTAACTTTGCTTCAGGTGAAAAACCCTACAGAGTTTTTCATGTTGCCCCCTTCCTGTCAAGTTTATAGCAAGTTTATAAAGGTTGTAAAATTTGTGTGTTTAGCAAGTTTGTACATGATGCAGAAGATTTTGGCAGAATAAAGCATGCTATCTTCAAATCGGATCAGCTAACTTTGCTTCAGGTGAAAAACCCTATAGAGTTTCTCATGTTGCCCACTTCCTGTAATTGACATGAGAACCTCTGTAAGGTTTTTCATCTTAGATCTTTCCACCTGAAACACAAACATACAATATTCTCATGGATTTAAGAAGAGAGATGACCTGCACTTTAATTCATTTGGTATTAGGAGTCTGGAGAATTATTTATTGGTTTGAAACCTGATATAGAGAGTCAGAGAAACTAGATTATGATTGGAGGAATGGTGAGAATATATACATAAGAGCAACTAAGTTATGCAACTATGTTAATAATAGAAATATGCTTAATTATGGAGGTGATCATGATGAAAGGATGATTGTATTCATTCAGTTCAGACTTTTTAAAGATGTGCAAGGATGTGTATAAGTGAAGCATTAGATATGAATAAAGATCTGAAAGTTATTCAACTGAGTCATGCGGACTACAGAGGTAAGTATTTGAGAAAGCATAAAGGTACACAAAGCATGCATGTATACAAATGCCAAAAGTGTCAGCAGCAGTAGGGTTGAGTTTGTTGTCTTGGAGTATACCTTGTGGCTTGAAACTGTAGGCATTAGTGAGACCTGGCTTTTGGAATCAGATATACTAACTGTTATCAAGTATAAAAGGCTACAGTATTTTTATTAGATGGTTTGAGTCCAGTTATAGAAAGCTATGATTGCAGTCTTAGTAACAATTTTCTATGCAGCATTGTTACTAATACTGCAATCATAGCTTCCAGCTGCTGTGTGTGGAGTCTAACAAGATCAAATAAATTATGGGTATTGTTACAGAGACCTAGTGGATCAGTTGCTGGTGACTAATTATCTGAATATTGATTGAATAGCAGTGAAATCTCATGAGAAGAATGAAAACTAATTTATTAAGCTGTTGCAACTTAAGCAGCATTTCATAGAAGGAACTCATGGCCAAAAAAAGTATTATACCTGATTATAGAATCAGAGAGAATTTCAGTTAAAGATGTGACTGTTTTGCTCCAGTTGATATCAGTGATCATGCTATGCTGAACTCAGAAGTTGCTAAGTGTATGAATGTTAAGTTTAGAATTTTTACATGCTGAATTGCAAAGTAGGAAATTATGACCAACACAGAAGAATACCAGGTTTGATCCCATGGTATGCATGGGAGATATTAAAAAATACCTTAATGGTACAGTATCGAAATGTGTCCCTAGAGTTTAAAGAATAAATAGGGTTGGCATGAAATGGACATTCAGTCTTATTAAGAGAGCTTATGAAAAGATGATGTGTGAAGGATTACCATGTGCATATGATGTCAGTTATGAAATTATAATCTGCAGGCCAAACTATTGCATAGAAAACCTAAGTGTGAGTATGAAAAGAAACCGGTGCTACATGCTAAAGACAACCCAATAGAATTCTGTCATTATGTTGCATGTAAATGTAAGAATGAATGTGGAAGAAAAACTCTACTGAATGCAGATAGTATACAGGCAGCAAATACAGAAAAGATTCTTCAACTAATGATTGCCAATTTTGCTAAAAGCTACCAGTGAGTTTCAACACAGGAAGATTCCATGGGAGTTGAAAGTATGTATGATAACCCCATTGCACAAGGGTTGTGCAAAGACTGTGTCTAACCATTGACTTGTCAGTATATCTTGAGGTGATGAAGAAAAGTTGGTAACAGTTTGCAAACAGAAATGGGCTGATAGAGAATTTCTCTGAACAGCATGATTTTACAAAGGGAGGGTCATGTTTGAGTAACTTCCTCACATTTTATAATATTGTTATGGTTAAGTTAGACAAAGGGAATGGATACACTGTGATACTTTTTGGACTTTTCTAAAGCTTCTAATTATACAGCATGGAAGCAGTTACATAAGGTGGATGTTACAGGATTGGATTATGAGCATATGCAAATGCCCTCAGTTCAGTGTTACTAAATGTAAAGTTATGTACTTGGGTGTGATGATATATCCAGCAGCAGCATGCTAGAAGAAACTGATTAGGATCTGGAAGTCGAAGTTCAAGGGCCATGTAGCAAATACAACTCAGAGGATAATTGCAATGTTGAAACCAACATTGACATGTAAAGATAAGGAAGCGATTGGACTTTTATAAGACCTTTAATATGACCTCATCTGGACTATTGTTCACAGATCTGGTCTTCTGGTTCCAAGGTAATGCAGGTACCTTGGAGAGAGAGCAAAGGAAGATGTTTAAGATGATATCAGGGATGTGGAATGCAGATTATGATGGCAGATTGACAATTCATGAGCTTCAGAAACTAGTAAACATGTGAAGGAGGAGTGATGTGATGGATGCCAACAAACTTCTGAAGGAATTGTTTTATATAGCAATAGATGGAATTTATGGAGGGTGGGGGGGGATAGGACATGAGAATATCCATGGAAGTTGAGAATTTTTTTATTTGTATAAGTTCATTTCCCCCACCCCAGCCCGTTACTTCACTGTCCCTTAGTACTGGCTGAGCCCTCCTAATGAGGAATTAAGTCAGTATTTTATGACTAGATCCGTGTGTGTGTGTGTGTTCAAGGGACAGTTTGCCTGTTCTGAGGAATGATGAACCCAAGTTTCTGGCTGAAAACACCTTCTACCTCTGTATGAAACCAGCTAACTCACCTTTAGTCTATAGAGACCAGATAAAGGTTCCTCACGATATGGATGGCAATCGAACCCAGGCCTTTCTGACCAGGAGCTTCATTTATAATGACTGAGCTACGGAGGCTCTGAAGTTGAGAATGAATGCAGTCAAGGAAAAGATGAGAATTAGATTTTTCCATTATAGGACAATGCATGATTGGAGTATCTTGCCAATTATGCACTGTCCTATAAGACTTGAAGAGGAGGTAAGACAAAAGGTGTGAGTGTGGCCTTCCTTCATGAGATCCTGACTCTCTGGCGCACTCATGTTATAATAATAATAATTGTGAACTGTGCTCTGAAGAATCTTTTCACAATGAAGTTTTGAAAAATTTAGTTGTCATCTGAAGAAGAAGAATATATTATACTGCCATCGATAAAACTATGATAGTATTTGAGGTGGAGGAATGCTTAAAGGTCAAAGCTGTATAACTCAGAGGAGATTTCCACATAGCCTTTAAAGGAATGCAGAGAACCTATCAGGGCTTCGGACCAATTGTACAGTCCTCACCTTCTCGTGGTGCACATTATTAGGTATCTACCTGGATACTGAATGAACAAGGATGGGCTGGCAATTTGGGATTTAGCTGACCAAATTGTGTTCTTATTGGCTTAAACCAAATTATAAAATTATGATACAACATGACAGAATTTCATGCCAGTTGGGGTGTTGCACAGATAAACAAGGCCCTGTTGTTTTTGCCAGGGAACCAGGGCAAACAGCGAAATTCGGCTACTGGAACAAATCCCAAAACCCACCACAACTCAACATCACCAGAGTTCAAGATCGGTACTATCAACATAATAAGCCTGATGGCAAAGAAATGGAGCTAGCTGAGGAATTGGATAAGTACCAGATCGATATAATTGGGGTGACTGAAACAAAAAAAGACAAAACTGGTGAGACGTTTCTCAGCAATAAATACAAAATGTTATATTCAGGCAATGACAGTCAAGGAAAAAGAGTAGCCATAGTATTCAACACTAAATTCAAGGATAATCTTGAATCGCAGGCAGTTTCAAGTACAGTGATGTGGGCAAATATCAGAATGGAGAACTGGACAATGAGATTTATTTGTGCCTGTGGTCCCATAGAAGGTTCTATTAAGGCAGAAGTGGAGGAAATTTTTGAGGTTTTAGAGAAAGCAACTGACACAACGAAAAAGGAAAATTTGGTCCTTGTTTGGGATCTAAATAGCAGAGTAGGAAATGATTGTCAGACATACAAAAATATTATGGAAAAATTTGGAGAAAAGAGCAAATGTAATAATAATAGTAAATACCTGTTCGACTTCTGCTCAGGACATGGATTGGTTATTACTAACACCATGTTCCAACATAAAAATGTGCACAAATTCACATGGAGAGAAAAGGCAAGGAATAAGAAAAGTCTCATTGACTATGTTATTGTTGATGGTGATGGTTCTCCCTGGTGCAGGACACCAGAGTGTACTGGAGATTTGAAATGAGGTGATCACCATTTACGGGCAGGATAAAATTTAATATTTCATATTGAAAAGAAGAACATAAGAAAGTTTTAAAGTGAATAAAAGTTGAGCAGCTTCAGATAGGAACTGTAGATTATAATACACAAACATTATTCAATAAAAAATGAAAGTGTTTGAGAACAGGAACCAAACCATGGAGATTCATTGATAAGGCCTGAAGAACACACTAATTGATTCAGCCGGAGAGGCATGTGGTGAGGTTGTTTGTAAGGATAGAAAAATCCGAACTCCATGGTGGACATAGAAAGCTAAAGAGGCAGTGAAGGAAAAGAAGAAAGCATATCAAAAGTTCCTATTAAATGACTCACCTTGTGCTCTTAGAGAATACATAAACAAATGTAAGAAAGCTAAACACTTCGTAAAAGTAGCTAAACAAAAGTCATGGGAAGACTTTGGTAAGAACATGGAAAATAAATATCAAGAAGGTGGCAAGATATTCTATTGGTTGTTGAAGAAACTCAGTAATGGAGGAAAGAGTCCTGTAAAAGGAATTAGAAATGATAAAGGTGACATGAAAACTGGAGAAAAAGATATTCTTGAAGTATAAAGTAATTACTTCAAAAAATTGCTAAATGAAACAAGCAGTGATAGCACAGTGGTAAAAAACACTCAACAGGGATGCAGTCAGGAATAATACATAACCATACTTGAAGTAGAAAAAGTCATCAAAAGCTTGAAATGTGTAAAGGCAGTAGGAGTAGATGATATTCGACCAGAAAACTCAAGTATGGAGATATAAAAGTCTTACAGTGGTTCACTGCATAGTTCAGAAGGCCTGGACAGAGGGACGATTTCCAGATGATTGGAGTAGAACTCTCATAGTACCCATATATAAACAGGGAAATACAGGGTGTTCGGGATAAATTTGACATATTTATAATTAATTATATTTTTCCGTAAGTTACATGTATTAACACACACTTCTCTTCATTTAAAAGTTTGGACCCTTCTTCATTCATATACAAGATGTCAGAAAGGATGGATAGCTGGAACCCACCTGAATCATGGAAGAGAATAACTTGTATCATGATGATTTGTGCCCGCCATCAAAATAAGGATATTACGACTGCTTCCCAATGCTCCCTGAATACAGTAAAAACAATCAGGCATGAACTAGAGACTTGCAATGGTGACTACGAGGATGTAGCAAGAAGAAAGATCCCTAGCAGACGATCTGATTGCGTTCGTACAGCAGAATTCCTCGCAAATCTGCAGGAACAGGTGTTGAAGAACCCTGGCATTGGAATTCGGGCTTTGTTCGTGGAGTTGCTAACTGTAGTCAAGCCCTGGATAACAAGGGTAGCCAATGGTAGGCCGTATGTATGGCAGCAGGATTCGGCCCCTTGCCACACCTCTGGGAAAAGTCAAAAATGGTTGTCTGAAAATTTCTACGACTTCACCAGTCCAAATGTTTGGCCTCCAAACTCCCCAGACCTTAACCCCATGGATTATTTTGTATGGGGCGCAGTTGAAAAAGACACCAATCGCACTTCCAGTAATACAAAAGCCCAGTTAATGGATAAAATTAAAACAGTTTTTGCGGCCCTTCCCAGGGAGACTGTAGCATCAGCTTGTTCGAGGTTCCGAAGCAGAATTGAAGCTGTGATCGATGCTAATGGTGGTTATTTTGAGTAAATCTTGTTGATAGTATTGTAATTAACTCTGCCTGTAATGTTTTTTTGTCAATTCATTAAATTTAATAGATACAAAGAAGATTTTCTTTTTCCTTACGAAACTGTCAAATTTATCCCGAACACCCTGTAAAACTGAATGTGAGAATGTGGAGCTATTTCTCTACTGAGTGTTCCTGGTAAGATTTACGCAATTATACTAGAGAAACGGTTGAGAAGGATTGTGGAAGGGAAGCTTGATGAAGAACAAGCTGGATTCAGACCAAATAGAGGTTATCAGGATCAGTCTTGTTCAGATCTTCACTTTACGACAAATGGTTGAGAAATCATTGGAATTTAACAAAGATCTGTATTTAAGTTTTGTAGATCTGGAAAAAGCATATGACAAGATGCCAAGAGAGAAACTATTCAAAATGCTACATTTATATAGTGTCAGTGGGGCATTATATCAAACAAAACTTAGTCTTTATTTGAGTTGTAAGTCAGCAGTTAGAATTGAAGGAAGTACAGGAAGATGGTTTAGTGTTAAATCTGGTGTCAAATAGGATGTAGATTATATATATTGATCACATTATGAAGGGAAGTGGTATTAAACCTGATATTAAAATTGGAGATGTTAATCTCAGCTATTTGATTTATGCTGATGATGTTATGAAGAGAGATTAGATAGTGGAACAAGACAAAAGTCATTCACAAAAGTCGGTTCCTAATGGAACAGCTTTACAAAGAATCGTGAAACGTTACTTCACTCCCCTAACCTAAACAGGTCCGGTGCTTTACGTCTTTCCCCCTTGTGGGAGATAGTACTCTATAAATCAGCAAATCTTTCCTAACTTGTAATTGTATACACATATATGTCCGCACGGTTAGCCTAGTGACTTTGCAATTCGCAACCATATGGCTGGGGAAAGAGTGTCCCAGGTTCGATTCCCGTCGAAGATGTGAGGAATTTGAGGATCTTCCTCAGCTATAGCCAAGTTAGCCAGTCTTGGGTGCAGACAGTAGGGTTTTTTCCGATTGTTTATCTGGCGCTTTTCATCCCACAAGCAGGCAAAATGGCCCCGTGAACATGAGCTGCTACAGTCAGTCATATATATCCCCCTCCACCGTCAGGCTGGGTGATAGGTCGGTTGGGAGTGGTACTAACAAGAAGTCGCATCTAAGTAACACGCGGAACCTGCATAGGAAGCGGGAATAACGTGTAGTGAAAGAAGAATTGTATACACACACACATATATATATATTATATGTATATATATTAAAAAATATATATATATTTTTAAAATAAATTTAGGAAATTTAACCTTAGCTACTTAGGTGGCACTTTGTGACTATAACAGTTATTGTTTAATTAGCCTTTGTACCTGTACTGATTGATACCTGTGATATTCAGGCAAAAATTCTATGAATAAAGAATATTTTACGTGAGTTAATTCCGTTATTATAATAGTAAGTAATATGTCTACTCATGGAATTTCCTTACTGAAAGATTAGATTCTAAATAAATCTCCTAGTAGTCTGCAAGATTCCCTGACTAAATTGAATGACTGTTGTAATAGATATTGGATGAAGGTCAACAATATCAAGACAAAGACAATGAAAATAGGTAGAAGCATTGAAAATATCAAATGAATTGTGAATTGAAAACTTATAGAAGTAATTTCAGCTGCTTAGGCACGATTTTTAGTGAACATGGTAAATTAAACCAAATCAAATAAACCAAAACACAAAATGATGGTACAACATGACAAAATTTCATACCGGCTGGGGCATCGCCTGGTTGAACAAGACCCCTGTTGTTTTCGCCAGGGAATCAGGGCGAACAGGGAAAAGTCAGTTACTGGAACAAATCTGAAAACACACCCCAACTCAACATCACCAGAGTTAAAGATCGGTACTATCAACATAAGAAGCCTGAATGGCAAAGAAATGGAGCTGGCTGAAGAATTAGATAAGTACCAGATCGACATAATAGGGGTCACTGAAACAAAAAAGACAAAAATTGGTGAGATCTTTCTTAGCAATAAATACAAAATATTGTATTCAGGCAATGACAATCAAGGAAAAGGAGTAGCCATAGTATTCAACACAAAATACGAGGCTAATCTTCTTGAATGGCAGTCAGTCTCAAGTAGAGTAATGTGGGCAAATATGAGAATGGGGAACTGGACAATGAGACGTATTTGTGCCTATTGTCCCACAGAAGGTTCTACTAAGGTAGAAGTGGAGGAATTTTTTAATGCTTTAGAGAAAGCAACTGACACAATGAAAAAAAGAAAAGTTGGTCCTTGTTAGGATCTAAATAGCAGAGTAGGAAATGATTGTCAGACATACAAAAATAATTTGGGAAAATTTGGAGAAAAAGAGCAAAGCTAATAATAATGGCAAATACCTGTTGGACTTCTGCTCAGGTCATGGATTGATTATTACTAACACCATGTTCCAACATAAAAATGTGCACAAATTCACATGGAGAGAAGAGGCAAGGAATAAGAAACTCTCATTGACTATGTTATTGTTGATAGTGATAAAAGGAAGGTACCTTTTTATTTTTTGCAGTTTAGTAAGTGGTCTTCTCTGCCAGACAAATCATGTCTTGGAAATATCAAGAGCAAACTGTATATATTTCTCCAAACTTTTCCATGGCTTGTGTCCAGTAGTGGTCATATTGCCTTGGAGATTTACTATGGTAAAATCCATATTGATGGTCACTTAATCAGTGGGCTTCCAGATTAGTTGTTGATGTTTTTCTGTACTATTTCCGAGAGAACTGAGGCGATAGTGAGATGGCTGATTTTTTATCTCCTTTCTTTTGGATTAGCTAAATATAAGCTTGTTGGTTAAATATATTGAAAGAAAGTTATAAAAGTTGGTCAACGAAGTACCATCCAGTTGCTCTCATTTCTGTTCTTTCTGAAACTAGAGAGAAATTTGGCAACAGCTAACTCCTGCACCATCTGGAACCCTACCGACTAATCAGTGACCAGTAATATAGATTCCATCACTCCAGATCCACAGCCAATCTTCTAGCTTTTACTACCCACCCCTGGACTGAAGAGATGGAAGAATTCAGAGAAACTCATGTAGTTTTCTCTCAACATTTCACAAGCATTCGATCAGGTTTGGCATAGTGGCCTACTTAGCAAAGTGCTCTCCTAAGGTCTGTCTTCCACACTCAGTAACTGGATCTCCAACTTTCTCTTGGGTTGCTCAGTATGTGTCATGGTGGATGATTTTTTCTCCTCAGGTTTCCCTCCAATGCAGAAGTACTTGTGGGTTCTGTACTCTTATCCATTATCTTTAGGTGGTGGTAGATGTCTTTCATCACCTGGTGAAATACCAATTAGAGACCTGAAGTTGCTGCAGCTATGTTTGGTGGCTGGAGCAAGGGTTCTGGTTTCTACCCCCCCCCCTTCCTTGCTCTTCTCACACACAGTGAGAGTGATACCAATCTTACTGTAGGGGACCCTGACTCTATAGTGGTTTTGCAGGCTGGCCGCTGGTTAATACACTGGACTTAACCAGGTAGTAATGAACCTGGAGGCTTCCCGATCATCTAGTGAAAAATCCTGCAACCACATATTTTGCAGTTCGTGACTGGAGAGAGATCAAATACTGTGGCTGTAGGGGGTACTGTCGAGGCAACCTATAGATAGGAAACCAACTCCCCTCTGTGTGGGCAGTATGTTTGCGAGTCTGTCACCTCTTCTGCATGCGCCACTTCCTTTTTATCTCTTCGTCACCAAACACAATGAATCATAACTGAAAGAGATGTGTTTTTACTTCGAATCTCAAAAATTCTCCCATACAAAATAGTTTAAAAAAAAATCATAAAAGGCAACAAAAATCCAACCACACAACCTACCAACACTAATTCTTACAAAAAAAAAAAAATATATATATAAATGATGCGCACTACCACCTACAGTCATCTTAACTAGAACTGCTATTCCTTTCAGAACCTCAACAGCCACTGTCCATCTCAACTGCTTAAACTACACATTACACAGCCCTTTCCATCACAAGGGTGGCACTTGTGCATTCATGAGAACCAACATACCATGTCATAGACTGCAAATGCTTGAATCCCCACTATTTGATCTGCTTTGGCTCAAAATTTCTCTACCAAATCAACCTGCCCATTTCATAGGCTTTCTCTCTCTCTCTCACTCTCCAAACTCCATCAACCACTCTGACCTCTTCAACTTTCTCTCTCTAAAGCTTGACTTTCTGTAGTCTAAGTACCCCAATAGTGAGGTCATCCTTCTTGGGAACTTCAGTGTCCACAACTTATATTGGCTCCCCTTCTCCAGTTTCACCATTCAAGCAGGCTGTGATGCTGAGATGTTCGCTATCAGCAATGGCCTATCTCAGATCATCAATCTTCCCAATTATTCCTCTACTCTCCTCCAAAATCATTAAAACAAGAGCCACTGCTAATCAACACCCTTTTACCAGACAAACCCACTCCAATTTGCCAATACACTTGACCTCTTCCTAACAAGCTTCCCTTTCAGATATACTGGGGTTGTCAGTTCTCCTCTTGGAAACTCGAACCACAACCTCATACAAGTTTTTTTTGCTACAGAACAACCTACACCCACCAGTTCACAGTCTTGTGTCCTTTTGCACTACAAGGATGCCAACTGGGAGGACCTCTGTGACTGCTATTCCTCTTTTCCATGGTTCGACTACAGCCTCATTTCTGATTCAGACACCTGCTTAAACCGAATAACAGGGGATGAAAGTCTCACAGGAATGAAGACTTTCATCCCCTGTTCAGTCCAAACTCTCAGCCACCATCCAAGCCTTGGTTCTCAAAAAAAGTGTTCCAATGCTGTAAAAGAAAAAAAACTGCTTATCACAATTGGCTCAAGACCAAAACTCCAGCTGCCCTCTCTGCCTATTTTGCAGCCCACAACAGTTGTAAAAGAATCATCTCCAAGTCAGACTTTGAAAGGGCCAAATGCTGCAAACTCACCTCCTGCCCAAATTGCATTCAGTCCTTCTGGTCCCTTGCCAAGGCTATTTGTGCAACTTCTGTCCACCCAGGTTTCCACCACTCTCACATCCATATCTGCAGTCACCTTACCAATACATAAGCCCAACTTACTTGCATTATTCTTCTTTTCCAATTCCTGTAATTATGACCTAGGCAAAGTTCCCTCCATGCCACAAAGAACGGTTTTTTCATGTTTCCCATAGTCTTCTGACAAAAAAGAAATCCAAAGAATCCTTAACAACCTGAACACAAACAAGGCATCTGGTCCTGATGGTATCCCACCTATTGCTGTCTGTGATGTAAAGTGTCCCATGTTTTTCCAATGTGTTTCTGTGATTCCTAGTATGTCAATGTTTAGTCTTTTCATTTCATTTTGCGCTATGTCTAGTTTGCCTGTATATAATAATTCTTGTACATTCCAAATACCAATAAATGTAATTTTCCTTGATTGGTGCTGGGATTGCATTGAATTGTGGGAATGGGTACTTGGGAGAAGGGGGGGGAGAAAACAACATCAGGTGACACTGAGTCCAGTGGAGTCTAGGGGGGGATAATGCTGGGTATAGAAACAGTGGCATTTTTATGCTTTATATTAATGCCAGGAGTATCCAGAATAAAGGAGAGGAAGAGGAATTGGTGGTGCTGATAGCATCAGCTTGGCCAAAGATTATTGATATCACTGAGACGTGGTGAAGAGGATATAATAACAGGAATAGAAGTAGCAGGGTACAGCATTTTTCGGCAGGATAGGAAGGTAAAGCGTGGTGGTGGAGTGCTGCTTGTGATAAGTGATGACTTATGTTATCTGAGAGTGGAGGCTTTGGAAGGCAGTGATTATTAATATGACATAAATGATTTTGAAAGCATTTGGTGTGAGATAGAGGTGGGCAAGACAGCATATTTAGTGGAGTGTTACTACAAACCAAGGAGCACAGAGGGTGGAGACCAGGAGATGTGTAGATAGTTGAGCTTGGCAAGTGCAAGAAGAATGATTGTTATGGGAGATTTTAACTACAGCAGTATAAATTGGGGAGAGGAAGATGCATGTAGCAATAAGGGAATGGAATTTCTAGAATTCTTGAGGGACAAATGTAATAGAGGGAACAAGAGGTTCAAGAGTTTTGGATTTGGTCATAGCATCAGAAGAGTTGATAATAATTGAGATATCTCTCCCACCAGTTGGAGAGAGTGACCATGTGGTTTTGACTTGGAAGATGAATAGACATGCAGGAGTATCAAAGAGACGGGAACGTATGTGGAATTCTAAGGCAGGTGATTATGGTAGTCTTAGACGTCAATTTGGGGAAGTTTCATGAAGTGAGGAATTGGAGGGTCAAGATATCATTAGTGCTTGGGAAATTGTGAAGGAATATTTGTTAGCAGCAATAGTAAGCTGTATTCCACAAGTGAAGAAGAGGACACAATTTGGAGTAAAGTGGATGACAAACAATAATATAAACAGGAACTGCATGTGAAAAAGAGGCTATGGAAGAGATATAAGGAGACAGGTGAAGAGCAGATGCATGAAGAATATAAGACATAGGCCAGGAGAGTGACTAGTATAGTAAGGAAGGTGAAACTGGAATATGAGAACAGATTGGACATATGATCCAAAGACAATCCTAGGGAATTTTTTTAGCTATGTGGCCAGTAGGAGAAGAAATGATTGTATGATAAAAATGGGAATAGAGTGACTGATGCAGAGGACATAGTGGAATTGTTCAATGAACACTTTATTGGAGTATTTCATCCTGGAGGAGTAAATTTTAATACTAGAGGGATAGAGCAGGTTCGAGATTTAGAGGTGTAGGAGAAGAGTGTGTTCCAAATACTGAGTACTCTGGATGGTATTTCACTAAACGTTTTGAGAGAATATGCTAAGGAACTGAAAACTCCTTTGACCTGGCTTTTCAATGAAAGTCTGGCTATGGGAAAGATGCCCAGGGAATGGAAGGAAATCAAGATAGTGCCATTGCATAAGGGCGGTAGTAGACTGGAAGTGTCTGATTATAGGCCAGTTCGTGTGTCATCAGTAGTTAAGATCTTGGAAAAATTAGTTAAGGACCATATACAACATTGAGCAGATGAGGGTAATGTTCTCTGTGAGAGTCAACATGGATTTGTGAGGGGGGGGTGCTCTTGTTTTAGTAATATGCTAGCCTTTTATAATCAAGTTACAAGAAAAGTAGATGAGGGAAAGGCATCTACTGCTGTTTTCTTGGATTTAGCAAAGGCATTTGACAGGGTGTCACATGATAATCTGATATTTAAGTTGGAGCACATGGGTTTGGATGTCAGGTTGGTCAACTGGATTCAGGATTGTCTGTCCGATATGTATCGGACAGTTGGGGTGGGGCAGTTTCACGGAGGTAGAGGGTTACAAGTGGGTTCCCACAAGGCTCAGTACTGGGACCTATATTGTTCAACCTGTATATCAATGACATTATCAGTGGATTGCAGGGGGATATACAGTGGTTTGCGGATGATGTGAAGCTGGGAAAGTTTATTAGTAATAGTGTAGATGTGGTAGTCCTGCAAGAGTATTTGAATAAGTTAGACAGATGGGCAAATGAATGGGGGTGTCGGTTTAATGCAGCAAAATGTAAGGTCTTGAGGTTAGGGACACATCGAGGACGCTGCATACTCTATTGGAGGAGCTATACTGGAGGAAGTAGGGGAGACGAGATCTGGGGTTGATGATTGATAGAAACCTGAAATTTAGGGAATATATTGCAATGGTGGTGAATGTAACACAGAGGATTGATTGCAATAATGAGAAGGATGCTGATCTGCAGAGATAAAAGAGTTATCATTCCATGGTATAAGACCCTGGTCAGACCACACTTAGACTATTGTTCTCAGATTTGGTCCCCAGGATTTGATGGGGATAAATTAACTGTGGAAAGGGTACAAAGGCAGATAACAAAGATGGTTTCAGGACTGTACAATGTTAGTTATGAGGATCGGACTAGGGAATGTGGACTGCAGAGTTTGGTGGATAGAAGGAGAGGTGATATGATTGAGACATAAACTGTTGAGAGGTGGTTACAGGGCTGACATTGGGGAGTTCTTTCGCTTGGTTGAACAGCGGGAAGGAGTGATGACAAGTGTCCATCCCTGGAAGTTATGAAAGGAAATTGTGCAAGAGGGTGAGCATTGGTTTCAATGCATTGTCTGATAGAGTGGTGAGAGCAAGAAAAGTCAATGAGTTTAAGGAGTGGTATGATAGACTTCGTGTTTCCTTGGAGGGTCCTCCCACGATGAGTCTTGATAGATTTTGTGTTTCCTAGGAAGGACCTACCGCAACGAGTCTTTTGACTCCATGTAGGCTTGAATAATAATAAAAAAGGTATCAGTTCTTTGAACGTCATAGGTTCTCAATGTGTGTCAAGACTTGGAGTACACGTTCCTTTCCCCTCTATGCCTGAAGGTACTGCCTTGGTTTGCCAGGCTAGTAGCTGCCTCACTCTTATCATCAGTCTTCATTATGGCTATGATTATTATTGGCAGATAGTAGAATGGTTTCCCCTTGCATTCTCTACCACAGAGCTATTGCCAATAATGCTGATTCAGGCATGCCAAACAGCTGTTCGCACATCAGTCCTTTGGTGATATTGCATATCTTTAGACTCATTCCACTACTGGAATGTGCTGTTTTCCACTTCCAGGATATCTCACTTAGTCTTGCTTCTACCCAAATGAGACCTGCTTGACTTGGATGGGCCTGCCAGTTGCTAAACAACCACCAATATAACTCTCTCAGTTGTCAGAGCATTCAAGCCCCCTCATCACATCAAGGTGGAGATACCTTCAAGGGGAATTTATATTCATTTCCAAAGTGGTATTTTTAAGCTTATTCATATCATAAGCTTTTCTTTTTGAGTCCTTTCTTTCATGCTTACACGGTGATCAGAATACATTATAGAAAATTATGGAGACAACTACTTTGTTAGATCAAAAGTTTAGTTTAATATAAACCAAAATGAACACTCGATGTTTCGACCTTCATATCAAGGTCATCATCTGGAGCATACACATATATACAGAAAAACAAGCTGCACTACAATCTACATGGTTTGCTAAAGTTACTGACCAACTGTTACAACAATTATTGGCCTGACCTTTGGTGGGGAAAAAAAAAATCTAGTGTCCTATTATTATTATTATTATTATTATCTATTAGGTTACAAAATTAAATTGGGCTGGAGAGCAACATGTTTATATATATATATATATATATACACACACACACACATATACATACAGCAATCCCTCGATTAATGCGCTCTTTAAAACAGGCACATTAATCGAATATAGTAACCTATAGGAAAATGTATAATTCGTTCCTCAAATTTCTTTTTTGACCCTTAATTTTTTTTATAAAAGAATTAGGGTATGTGTCAGGGCCTAGTTAAAAGAAAACCATGAAGCTGAAAGACAATAAAACATATTCAGAATATAAATTTATGATTCTGCTTCTTAACAAGGAATTGAGCTAATGTAGTTTGGCGGGCACTTTGTTTCTTTTTTTCATACAACTGATTGTATGGCCCTATTGCCTCTTCTGCAAATTTTACTGGTTCTCTCTTCACCAGGGTCAGTCTATAAGCATTGCTGCCTAAAAACTTCGATTGTACGAAAACTATTTTGAAATTGTTTCTGTGAAATCTCTTTGGGCTTGTCAGTGATTAAATTTTCTTCATATTCTTCAGGATCTACCTGCTATGCATCTAAATTAAGCAGGTCAGAATCACTCAACTTCTCAGAATGAGATTTGATTAACTTAGATTCATTTGAAAAGCCTCTAAAATCATTTGCACAATGTTTAAGAATGTGCTTCCAAATGGCTCGCATATTGCTAACAGTAATTTCATTTGACTTTGCAACTTTATAACCAGGCTTGACATTTCTCTGATTTGGCCAGAAAAGTCTTGGAAGGCATTCGCTTCCAAAAAAAGGCCAGTTTCATCGACATTAAATATTTGTGGATCACAATAGTCCCCTTCTTACAGAATTTTCTTTAAAATCTCTGGATACCTCCTTATCTGCACTTGCAGCTTCGCTTGTAATTAGAACATTACGTAGGCTATTTCTCTTTTTGAAACGCTCAAATCATCAGCACTAACGTAGAATTCTTCTTTTCCATTATTAATAGTCCTTTCTTTCCAGGTTACAAAGAGACAAAGCTTTTGATTTAATAAAACCAGTGTTTAGCGGGATCCGTTTTTGGTTACAATCTTCAATCTATGTAAAAAGAAGTCTCCCTAATTCAATCATTATAATACTTTGATTTCGAGTGCATCCATGATGAACTTAAAGCAGCTCTTACCTTACTCTTTGTATTCAGCAGCTTTGCTTAAAATTGCTCTTATAGTTGATTCTCCCATTTTTGTGTTCTTGTCCTATCTTTGTTCTGGACTTGCCTTGTTCATTTTTCTTTATTATTAAAAGTTTTTCTTCCAATCAGAATACTTTTTGAATAATTTTCACTCTTCTATTTTTTGCTCACTGATTCTTTTACTCATGATTAAAGGTTAGGAAAATAATTTAAAATAAAAAAAGGAAAACAATTGCATGAGATATGATCAGCAAATGCTATGTAAAGCAGACGACATAAATTTTGGTGGTAAATTTGGAACATAGTGTACATGGAAATAGTGTAGTATGCCATTAAAAAATAACTTTGTAAAATGGTTCAAATTGGTAAATAAATTCATATTCATATTTGTAGATTTAGGGACTCAAAAACACACGTGTTGAACAGATTATTTTATTAATTACAAATAAAATAAAACTTGATGTTTCGACCTCTATATCGAGGTCATCATCGGAAGAATACAACTGAAGAATACAACTGGTAAATAAATTATTTCATCCTGGTGAGTGATTTTTTTAAATATTTAGCCATAAAAAATGTATAGATCAAAAATGTTATCGATTTTAGATCAAAAATCAGTAACATTTATTTTTAAGATAGGTGCACTAATCGAATTTGGGTATCGAAAAAAAATGACGCACTAATCGGGGGTGCATTAATCGAGGGATTGCTGTATATATAAAATTAAATAAATAAAGAAAAACAGTGATTATACATAAAAATTTCAACCAATTGGTATGGAATAGTTTCCAATAAAAGCTGAAAATTGCTTAAAGTCCTAAGGTATACTAGATACTAAGCAGGCTGAATATGTGCCATCCAAATTCGTGGAATTTTTATGCCACCATTATTGTTCAGTTAGGGTGGTTAATCAGAATTTCACAGGCCTCTTTAAATTTTCTTTCATACCGAGTTTTTGTATGATGTAAAGAGCAGGTACTTTTCCAATCAATTTGGTGTAGGGTATTGAGAGCGTGATCTGAGAGGCCTGCTTCACCAAAATTGTTATATTTAATGTGTCTAATTAAATTATACATATTTGGTCATAAAATACTTATAAAACGAGACTTTTTGTGGTTATGAGACTGTAGGTTCTTTAATAATACATATATTAGTATAATCCCACCTACTAGTTTCGCTAGCGACTGTCTAGCTTTGTCAAGGCTCGAACGGTACACACAAGAAAATATGAGAGAATACAGAAACGTTGCAACTGTTAGGCATTTAAGTTTGAACATATGCGTGATAATGCGAAAAAAAGAAGTTGAAAAAAACAGACACCTCCCCTTCCTGGACATACTGGTGAAAAGGCAGGAGAATAATTTTAAACTTTCCATATACAGAAAACCTACAGATACTGGATGTTATTTACATTATTCTTCTAACCATAATAGATCACAAAAACATAGCATCATTCACATGTTACGGAACAGAGCCAAAAAGTTTATTTCAGATGAAGAAGAGGTACAGACAGAACTTTCTCAAATTGCTATAACACTATCACAGAATGGTTTTCCTATAAACATCATCAACATATTCCTTTATAAAGACAACCTCCAACAACAAGGAACAGTCACCCAGTACGCTTCAACAGTAGTCATCCCTTATGTTGATTCGGTCTCTTCAGGATTAGCGTGAATGTTAAAATCTCACAACATCAGAGGGGTATTTAAGCTGACTACTACCATCAGACAAGTATTAAGATCTCCCAAAGACGGTGTACCATTTTTTAAATATCCAGGTGTTTATAGAATTCCATGTACGTGCGGTCTTTCATATATTGGGCAAACTTCAAGAAGCCTGGAAATCAGACAGAAGGAGCATGTTGGGGATGTTGATCACAACAGGACAGTCTCCTCAGGCTTAGCACATCACTTTTCTACTTCCAACCATGCAATTGACTGGGAAAATAGCTCTATGCCCTACTTAGATGATGATTACAGTTACAGAATTTTGAAGGAAGCGGCAGTGGTATTAAGAACGGGTAACAACCTCAACAGAAATCAGGGTGCCATACTGAAAGATATATGGAAAAACTTAATCAACTCATTAAGTTTAACAGAACTACAATACACGAAACATGTATCCATGATACTGACTGAAGCTTCTCAACACATGCATGCATTGTCATGCATATGTTCAAACTTAACTGTCTAACAGCTAGCAATGTTTCTGTATTCTCTCATATTTTCTTGTGTGTACCGTTTGAGCCTTGACAAAGCTAGACAGTCGCTAGTGAAACTAGTAGGCGGGATTATACTAATATATGTATTATTAAAGAACCTATGGTCTTTACCACAAAAAGTCTCGTTATTTAATGTCTTTTGTGTTCTTTTTGACGTATAGGGATTGTACGTCCAGTTTCACCAATATAAGGTAAGTTACAGGTACAGTAGATGCAATAAACTCCAGGATGTGCCAGTGGGAGGAGAGGATCCTTAGAGGAGTTGAATATGTTTTTTAATTTTGTAGGTGGTTTAAAAGTAGCATTGAGATTATAATGGTGTAGGAGTCTATGATTTTATCTAACCCTTTCATGTATGGAATGGTTATGGTTTTACTGTAATCTATATTATTTTTTGATGGAAGTTTTATGAAGAACTTTATTAATAGTATTTTTGTTATAGCCATTATTTATAAATGTGTTGCTACTAATCTTTAATTCTTGTTTAAGAGCTTGTTGATTAGAGCAAATTGTTATAGCTCTGATTTTAACGGTGTTAATGACTCCAAATTTTTGCAATGGGTGGTGATATGAGTTAGCATGTATATATTGGCTAGTATGTGTCAGTTTGCGGTAAACCATATACCGCAGGAACGGGAGCGAGTTCTGCTTTTCAATTTCGATAGTAAATTATATGCTTACATGTTGTTTGTTCAGGTGGCTGAGGAATGTGTTTAAAGTTTGTTGACGATGTTTTCGTTATCTAGCCACATGGTCGACAAACCAAAGCTACACTGCAGGTTTTAGAGTAAAGGAATCAAGAGCACTTTGCTTAAAAGCTTCCAGTTAGCAATTGGGAGGGATAGTGGTGAGCATATGGCTGTACCTTCTTTTGGTAGGTTAAATTTATTTTGCCACACGAAGTAACCACGACATTACGGCCCTCTTTGTCCACGTAGTACGTGGACAAAGAGGGCCGTAATGTCGTGTGGAAATTTGTTCTGTAGGAGAATTGTGTCACTGATTGGGACATTTGTGAAAAGAGCAGAAATGTCAAAACTGACTAATAAATCATCTTTGCTGAGTGTTATGTTTTTAATTTTGTTTATAAAGTGTTGTTTGGTCTTTATATTGGAGGGGAAATGACCTACCAACTCCTTGAGTGATGATGCTAATTTCTTGGCTAGGTGATAATTAGGGCTGCTATTCCTTCAACTATCGACTGAAGTGGAACGTTTTGTTTGTGTACTTTAGGAACACCATATATTCTGGGAGAAGAACTGGCGTAATGGGATATAAGTTTTTTAACAGTGTCTGACAGCCAAGAAGTGAATGAACTTCAGCAATTTCTCAGTTTTTTCTTTATTCTGTTAGTTGGATTATAGTTTACAAGTTAATAGGTGCTGTTATCAGAGACTAGTTGATTCATCTGATGGATGTAAGTTGATCTGTCAAGGACAACAGTGGCATTACCTTTGTCTGATTTTGTTATAATTATATCTTGATTAGCTTTTAATGACTTGATTGCTGCTAGTTCTGTTTTTGTAAGATTGCTATATAAGGTTTTCTTTTTATTCAGAGCATTGCTAGTTTCTAACTGAATTTTATCAGCTATATTAATAGGAAGAGACTTAATGCCTCTTTCTATGTGGTATATAAAATCCAGTTTATTAACAGTTCTAGGTACTACTGCGAAGTTAAGGCCTTTATCAAGTAATGCAAGTTGACCGTTATTTAAGGTGTGGCTTGATAAGTTGATCACATGACTATTGCTTACAGGTGGTTGGTCGCTCCTTGTCTCACTTGTTTGTTGTTCATTGTTGGAGTTGTTTACCAGAGAAGAGATATCCTGATTGGTTAGATTCATATGATTGACATTCAACTTTTGCCGTTTTAAAATATGAAATTTGGCCTTAAGTTTTTCTTTATTACTTTCTAGAATATATTTAGCCAAATTGTCAGTGATTCTTTCAAGCACATTCAAAATATCTGAATTTATATAACTAGATAGTTCGGATTGATAATTTAAAACCTGATTTTGAGTTATTGCTAGATTTTTGTGGGCTGTTTGGATTTTCTCTCTAAGTATTGCTTTCTCTGTGCATGCATAGATACGAAGTGCTTTAGCGGAAGTAAATTTCTTTTTCAGCTTGATGCAGTTAGGAATAAGATTACTGTCTCTGCATCTCTTTAAAAAGGCCAGCCGATTGACCAAAAGGGAAACACGTATTTTTAGCTTACTGTACTGATTGCATCCTTGTGAGTACCATCTCCATGGATGATGAGAATCCTTTCTTTCATGCTTACATGGTGATCAGAATACATTATGGAAAATTATAGAGACAACTATAATTTTATCATATCTGGACCATCATATCTGGAGCATACACATATATACAGAGAAACAAGCTGCACTATAATCTACTGTACATACATGGTTTGCTAAAGTTACTGACCAACCGTTACAACAATTATTGGACTGACCTCTGGTGGAAAAAAAAAACCTTTACTACATCAGAGCTAGAGTCCTATTATTTTGGAGTTTATTGCATCTGCTGTACCTGTAACTTACCTTATATTGGTGAAACTGGACGTACAATCCCTATACGTCAAAAAGAACACAAAAGACACATTAAATATAACAATTTTGGTGAAGATCAAATCTTCACCAAAATTGTTGGTGAAGATTTGATCGTTGAGAGCATCATCTTAGATCATGTTCTCAACACCCTACACCAAATTGATTTGAAAAGTACCTGCTCTTTACTTCATACAAAAACCTGGTATGAAAGAAAATTTAAAGCAGCCTGTGAAATTCTGATAAACCACCCTAACTGAACAATAATGGTGGCATAAAAATTCCAAGAATTTGGATGGCACATATTCAGCCTGCTTAGTATCTAGCATACTTTAGGAATTTAAGCAATTTTCAGCTTTTATTGGCAACTATTTCATACCAAATTTATATGGTTGAAATTTATATGTCTAATCACAGTTTTTATTAATTAATTAATTTTATTTATATATATATACAGGTATCCCTTGATATATGCGGTTTTGATTAGTGCACAAAAAATTATTGTGACCATAAACTTGATATATGCGGTATCAAATTTGATTAGTGCGGCCCAAAAAGTTTGAAAATAAGCAAAATGTTAGACTTGGTCAATGAAACCGATCAGATCACATGGTACGAGTCATGCCATGTGATTGTTAGTAACTCACTCTCAGCTTCAGTCTCAGTGCTTCAATTTATCAGCAGAGCATTGCGCGTACAGACATATATGTGTATGTATTACAGTGTGTGTGTGTGTGTGTGTGTGTGTGTGTATTACAGTGTGTGTGCTTACGGTCTATCCGTATCACGTAATTTTCAAATTATGTAAAGCATTATCCTTCGTAATCATGACCTCGAAAAAGAGTAATAAACGAAAACTTATTATTTTGTATACTAAAATTGACATTATTAAAAGGTTTGATAACGGAGAAAGCAAAGCAAACATCGGAAGAGCTCTAGGCTTTGGTGAATCAACTATACGAGCCATTTTAAATAAAGCGACTGAGTACCGCGAATAAGGCAAAGTGGCAAGTGCATCTTTGAGTATGCAGTGTACTAGGCATAAAAGCCCATTAATAATGAAAATGGAAGATTAACTATTTCCTTGGCTAGAAGATTGTAATCAGAAATCAGTTTTTTTATAAAAAATAAATATTTAGATAAGTTTTTATGTAACAAATATGTATAAATAAAATATATAAATGCATGTCACCTTAAAAAATAAATGATGTTTAAATTTTTATATTTTGCAGGATTCATTATAATTATTCCCATTATTAACATTGAATTTAACATTGAATAATGCTGTTTTAAGATATGCGGTGTCCATCGAGGATTAATTAACCGCATATATTAAGGGATACCTGTATATATATAAACATATTGTTACACCCTGATAACTTAAGAATGTGAAATTTTCAGTTATCATGATGTAACGAGAAGAAATAAAAACCCTGTATAGATAACTAAGTAAGCAAGCTTGTTCCTAAGCAGATATCGTTAAGAACCTCTGAAAGTAACGAATACAAAAAAATAAAAGGAAAGAAAAACATGCTTGCATACAAGTGAAAAATATAGCTGAAATAGTTTGTTGAACTAAATAAAAAAAAAAGGAAGGGAAATTTATTACACTTGTAATATGATAAAATAAGGTTAAGTAAAGCAAAGAAGATTATGTTAAAAAAAACGTTTAATTTTCTTGACCAAAAAGCTCTGGAAAGACTTTTATTGGGATTATATTGATCAAGTGCATATAATAAACAACTAAGTTATACCAACTAGTTTCACCAACTAAGTCTGTTGACATCTTCAGGGTAGATAACTGATGTACGGCACTAAAAAGTAAAAAACTGTTACAAACTATAATCAACCGATTCCAATTATATTAAACAAAGAGCAGAGCATGTACAATACATTCATAGAGTGTAGATGATATCACTTGTTGTTATTTAGGAACGTTCTATAGTTGGCACTATAATTCAGTTCTGGCGAGTTGAAGGATCTGATAAGGGTCTTCCAGATCACGGGCAAGATTAGTCCTTAGTTCCTGTTAAGGTTTTGTATACAGCAGGCAACTGTTGTGGCCTCCTTAAAAATTCGGGAGCAGAAGTCCTCCTCCATGTAAGGAATTGTGCTTCTATCCCACTCTGTGGTATGGTTCGTTCTTGAGAAACGAAAAGCTAACCCCGATTTTTCTTCTCTGTTATTATTGATGTCACCTATGTGTTCTTTTTGCCTAATTTCAAGGCTCCTTGAAGTTTGGCCGATGTAATTCAAGCCGCACGAGCATGGTATGTTATAAACTCCAGCATATTTGGAGAAAGGATGGCTATCTTTTGGAGATCTTAAGAATTGTCTAATCATTTCTGTGGGTTTAAAGGCCACTCTTGTTTTATGTGGTCTAAGGAGTCTAGCAATCTTATTGAAACTGTCCCTAAGTATGGAATGATGATGGTAGAAATATAACGTACATCATCTTGTTGTCTTTGTCGGGGTTCAGAGAAAAGTATCTTGTTATCGAGTCTTCGAAGAAATCCATTCATGGTAAGGTTGATGGATATCAGGGATAGTTCTTCCTGGAGGTCTTGTTGATCTGTTGTAAGGAGAGAGGCATGGTTCTTCAACATGTGTACAATACTAAGTTTCTGAGAAATGTGGTGTGAGGAAGTGAAATGTAAATAACGTCCTGTATTGGTACGTTTGCAGTAAACTGAGAGGTTGATACCACCATTCGGAAGCCTCTTAATTAAAGTGTCCAGAAATGATTTTTTTTGTGTGGTTCCAAACGATAAAGATATCGTCCACGTATCTCCACCATACTGTGGGTTTAGGATCTGTTTGAGTTAAGATTTTACTTTCAAAATCCTCCATAAGGAGATCAGCACAAGATGGAGAGAGGGGGGCTACCAATTGCAATGCCAGTGAATTGTTGATATATGGTTTTATTCCATAAGAAAAAGTTTGATGTTAAACAATGACGGAACAGAGAAGTAATGTCTTCTCTGTTCCGTCATTTTAGGGAGCAAACTTCCTAAAATGTTGATGACTTCCTCCACAGGGATGTTAGTGAATAGAGATGTAACATCCAGGCTGGCGAGTAAATCCGTATTGGAGATAGAGATGTTGTTCAGTTTCTCAATGAAAGGTTGCAAATTTTGTATATGTGTCCGATTTATGGATGTGAGGTTTGAGGAGGCCTGCCAGGTGTTTAGATAACAGATAAGTTGGCAAATTGATTCCATCCACAATCGGGCGTAGTGGTATTCCATTTTTGTGTACCTTAGGAGCATCATATAGTCTTGGTGTTAGTGGATGCATGGATTTCAATCTTCGTTTTAAGTCTATAGACCAGTTCTCCATATGACGTATTAAATCGTTGGTATCACTGTGGTTCTTTAGTGTTAGGTCTGTGACTAGGACATGGTAGGTTGATGTATCCGACAATAAGCTGTTAATCTTATCTTCGTAATCACTGGTGTTTAAAATCACTGTTGAATTTCCCTTATCTGCCTTCAATATGATAATGTCTTTCTTTTTTCTTCAAACTATACAATGTTCTTTTTTTGTACAGATCACGGGCAAGATTAGTCTTGCCCGTGATCTGGAAGACCCTTATCAGATCCTTCAACACTTGATCAATATAATCACAATAAAACCAGAGCTTTTTGGTCAAGAAAATTAAACGTTTTTTTAACATGAATAGAATCCATGGGGAAACCAAAAGAAAGGTATGCCGTTTTGATTTCCTTAAATGTAAAAAAGCCAAACTATTAAATCACCTCACTTTTTTGAAAAGATATAGAGATAACAAGATTATTCCAAAGTTTCTATTTTTTAAAAGAACAAGTCCATTCAAGACGAGCAAAACATTTATTTTAAAACATCTTTGGCACTTCTATGTGAACGGATACAGCATACCAGATTTCTTTTAAGCAAAATAGATTTAGACTGTTATCAGATTTATGACGATATTTCTAGTACTTTAGTTCAAGATATATGGTCGCATTTGGACAGAATGGTCACTACTAGCTATGATAAAGCCTTTACAACAAGCAAACGAAACCAAATAAAAAAATTTAACGATCTTTATACAAAACGTTTTAAGTCAAAACCTTCTCTACGGGACAGCAAAGTTATTTTTAATTTATTGGATCATGTATTAACAAAACCAGAGATCAATATACTTAAAAAAGGGTTCAATTTTGCGATAACACCTCATAATGTCCCTAAAGTGGATATCATTTGTAATATAGAAAAGGCAGTCTCGTCGTTACCGGAACCCATAGCTAATGATATTAGATTAAAAAGTAGTATCATTCTAGTTAAGATAAAAAGCCGAATGGCTAGTTTTCTGGCACCTTAATATAGAAAATAAGGGGATAAACATCCTTTGTTGTTTTATAGCCAGTAAGCAAAACTAAAGATCGATAACTACGATCTATAAGTTTCATGCCGAAAAACTATCGGTGAAGGCAATTCGAACTAAAGGTGGAGAAAGCTCCCTCACTATTCTTGATATTTTCTCATAATGTAAAACACATCTCCTGGGAGATGTAATACTGTCATTGCATTATGAGGAGATGTCACTACCCAGACCGGTTTCAACCTTTTTTGAGGTCTCATCAGTGAGTAGGTAGACCTAGAAGATATGAATGCTTAGTGAAAAGAACTTACATACCTTCACTATACGAATGCCATAAAGGTGTAATTATATTTTAGTTTTGATATCTTCCAGGCCAACAGACTTCGTTGGTGAAACTAGTTGGTATAACTTAGTTGTTTATTATATGCACTTGATCGATATAATCCCAATAAAAGTCTTTCCAGAGCTTTTTGGTCAAGAAAATTAAATTTTTTTAACATGAATAGAATCCATGGGGAAACCAAAAGAAAGGTACACCGTTTTGAATTCCTTAAATGTAAAAAAAGCTAAACTATTAAATCACCTCACATTTTTGAAAAGATGTAGAGATAACAAGATTATTCCAAAGTTTCTATTCTTAAAAGAACAATTCCATTCTTAATTAATAATTAACAATTCTTAATTAATAATAATTCATTAATAATTATTATTAATTAATACATAATTCATGTGCCTAGAGATTTATGCATGTACATGTATTTTAATTAAGAGAGTTTTAAAGGTCAAAAGTGTGTATTAGCTCAGCGAAAGGATAATTTTAATCCATATTGTCTTATAATAAATTTAGTTTAATCCTTTATCCAAGTGTGAGCAAACAAAGTTTGCGCCTGAAAGTATCTTCAGGACTGGGGTAAGGTGGTACAACACCAGGGCACTCCTTGGAAATGTGGAGCAAGCTACTAACACTCCTATCTCAGTATCTCCCATAATGCAAAACACATCTCTTTGCGGATATGTCTAATGTTATGCATTAAGGGAAGGGCCACAACCCAGACTAGTTTCGACCTTTATTGAGGTCTCTTCAGTGGGAGCCAGGCAGAAGCATTAGCAGGTCATCTCTACCTATAGGAGTTGCCAAATGGTGTGCCACCCTTTTTTTAATAAATTACTCTGGATTTAGAGAAAGATGTTGAAAGTTTATTTTTCACTTGGTTAGAGTATAATAAATTTAGTTTAATCCTTTATCCAAGTGTGAGCAAACAAAGTTTGCTCATGAAAGTATCTTCAGGACTGGGGTAAGGTTATACTCTAACCAAGTGAAAAATAAACTTTCAACATATTGTCTTAGTGAGAAAATTAGAGTAACTGATTATATATGTCCTAGAAAATACAGAATTATAGCGTGATCAAACCAGTACGGGGTTAAACAAAGGATCAACTAGTTCTAGGATTATACTTTTTTGTATGTATAGAATCTGTTATGGTGATATGATCAATTCTCATATAGGATCTTAACCTAATAATCTTAACCTAACCTAATACTTGTGTTTAGTTAGTGAAAATTTGTATTATATATTCTTAGTATAGAATTGAGTTTTATTTGATAATGAATGAATTGTACCATGTTTAAGAGTTCAATAAACTTTTGTTCATTGAAAATACAGTTGTCTGAATTGCTGCTCAATGCACCACTTGTAACAACGTACGAACCTAATCACGTGGGGGGGGGGATTTGTTAAGTTACGAGATAAAGGTCACGACTACATATTAGTTTCACACTCAGACATATTTTGGTAATTGCTTCTTGTTTTTGAATTTTATATCTTAAACTAAATGTCCTGAAAGGCGCAGTATAAAATAAATATTTAGGGACACTAAGGTTAGAAGAAGCTTGCATGTTTGTATTTGGGTGATGTCTCGTATATAAATAAGATTTGGACAAAGACAAGTAGAGTTTCACATGTAAGGATAGTTGAAAGCCTAATAATTGTAAATTGGGACACAACAATGTTGCTCTCCAGCTGAATTTAATTTTGTAACCTAATAGATAATAATAATAATAGGACTCTAGCTTTGATGTAGTGAAGGTTTTTTTTTTTTTTTTTTCCACCAAAGGTTAGGCCAATAATTGTTGTAATGGTTGGTCAGTAACTTTAGGAAACCATGTAGATTGTAGTGCAGCTTGATTCTCTGTATATATGTATATGCTCCAGATGATGACCTTGATATGAAGGTCAAAACATCGAGTGTTCATTTTGGTTTATATTAAACTAAAGTTTTGCTCTAACACAGTAGATGTCTCCATAATTTTCCATAATGTTTTCTTTTGAGGTTTTATTTTGCTTCTTCAATCTAAGATTACACTTAGTGACTAGGTTATGATCATTGTTGATGTTCGCTCTGGGTGAGCCTAACAAGGCCTTACATTTAACTTGGTTCCAGAATCTGCTTTGTTATTATGTAATCAGTTTGGTATCGTCTTAAACTGGCATTTTCCTTGTATAACTTCTTTTATGAACTTGACTGAAGAAGGTGTTTATTAATAACTAGATTTCTTTCTTTGGAAAACAATACCAATTTTTCACCTCTTTCATTTCTTGTACCACTTTAAAATTAACAACTATTTTATCTACTTTTCCTTCTCCAGCATTAAAATCTCACATTAATAACAAGTTCTCATTGTGTTTTGCCTAGTCTATCAAGTCATAGATGACTTTCTCTTCTTCTATATCAGATGTTGGCACGTACACTTTTAATATGATAGTGTTTACTGGCTCACTGCCTTTTCTAACCATGATTATTCTGTTACTAATATATAAAGTGTTCACTATTCTATTAATACATGTGTTATTCAGCTGTTTCATTTCTTCCTTTTTCTCCCCCAGAATATATAACACGATCTTCATCACTCCAAAAATCTTCATTTTCCTTCCCATCTTACTCCAGATATGCGTATAATGTCAATGTTCAGTTTTCTAGGTTGCTTTTCAGTTCATCCAATTTTCCTGTCCCTAATAATTCCAAGTAGCAATTCTGATAAAAGCATTTTGCTTGTTGGCAATTGAATGGAACAAGCGAAATAGGGATTGTCAGGATAAGATTTTCACTTCAAGATAAAATAGTTGGGAAATCAAGAGAATGAAACGAGGATCTTTACTTAAATTTTGTAGATATAGAAAAAAGCTTACAACAGAGTGCAAGAGAAAAGCTTTTTAACATTCTACAATTATCTGTGTGTAGAGGCTTAAGTGCTGTGAGGACGTCAAAATTCTACAATTATGTGGAGTAAGCAGAACATTATACAGAGCAATGCATGGTTTATATTTAAGTTGTAAGTCAGCAGATAGAATTGAAGGAAGTACAGGAAGTACTATCCTCTGTTATTCTTCATCTATATGGAGCACATGAAACAAAATGGTATTAAAGCTGATATCAGAAATATCGTATTTAGGTCTTTACTTTATACAGATGATTTTATATTACTAAACAAATTTATTAAAACACTTAAGGAATTGAACAACGTAGTTAAGGATATAAATTAAATTATACTTTAATAAATATTTTCCGATATTTCGGCAACGTCACGTTGCCATCTTCTAAAGGAACTTACAAAAAAAGGCACGTGCACGTAGGCACTACAAACACAGTAACTGGGAATGAAGAGATGAAGCTATTGTTCTCCTAAAAGTCCTGATGGTGCCCTCTAGCGGGCTAAGTAGGTGTTCTTGGCTGTTGGGCTGAAGGTCTGCTGATGAAAGCCTCCCAAATTTGGGGCAGTTGCATACAACTAAATTTGTTGAGGTTTGGAGAATTTCTTAGGGCTGAGGCTGATTCCATAAATAGTCTTTTGAATTTGTATTTGCTACGGTGTATTACTGTAGTTTTATTACAGAAAAGCGGTGTATTACAGAAAATTGGCATCCCTTATCTGCTCCACTAAAGACCAACCACTTCCCCTAGACCTACCTGGTGTATACCAGGTCCCTTGCAGTTGTAAACTGTCTTACTTTGGCCAAATAGGCAGGACAGCGAATATCAGAATTTCTGAACACAAGGACTACACCCGGTTTCACAAGTACAGCCATTCTGGTCTTGCAGACCATGCTCTGGATACACGCCACAGAATACGGTGGAAGAAAGCTACAGTAATACACCGTAGCAAATACAAATTTGAAAGACTATATATGGAATCAGCCTCAGCTGATTCTGATTCTGATTCATTCCCAGTTACTGTGTTTGTAGTGCCTACGTGCACGTGCCTTTTTTTGTAAGTTCCTTTAGAAGATGGCAACATGACGTTGCCGAAATATCAGAAAATATTTATTAAAGTATAATTTAATTTATATCCTTAACTACGTTGTTCAATTCCTTAAGTGTTTTAATAATGCATAACCAACGTATAAGCCTGTCTATGAGAATACTAAACAAATTCAGTGCAAGTCTTCAGGATTCTTTAACAAAATTAATAAGAACTGCAACAAATTGGGCATTAACATCAGCAATAAAAAGACCAACACTGAAAATATACTGGAACATAAAAAACTTCAAATGGATCTGAATGGAGAACCTACAGAACAAGTAAAATATTTCAGCTATTTTTCCATAATTTTTAGTGGAAATGATAAATATGGAAGTAGACAGTACAATAAACAAATCAGCAATAAAAAAACACCATGAAAATAGATAGGAATACTGGAAACATTAATGCATCAACGGAGACCCTATAGAACACGTAAAGCATTTAGGATATTTTAGTGAAATTTGTAGCAATTTTTAGTGAAAATGGCAAACTAAATTGCTGGCCTGGTTGACCGAGTGGTTAGTGTATCTGCTTTCCAGCCAAAGGGCTGTGGGCATGGATGTTTGTGATTGTCTGTGAACGTACTAGTGGTGGTAATCGGCGGTAGATGGCATTGGTGTTAGATGATGAAGAGTTGTAGATGTAGATGCCCTCCCTCGATGAGTCTTTGGAGGTGTGATGTAATAATAAAAATATGGAAATGAGCAACAGAATTAGCAATGCTAGTATTGTAAGGTGTCAAGTGAATACATTTATATGGAATAAGAGAGAAATTAGTCAAAATACCAAACTAGGTCTGTATATAAGATGATGTTCAACTGAGTTTTTAACATGTGAATCTGAGAGCTAAGTTAGAAGTAAGTGACTTGATCAAAGACTGGAGACCACAGATGAGAGAGCTGAGAGAGAAGAAAAAAAAAAAAAGAAGCAGAGGAATGAATAGATGTTTAGTATTAGTAGAATCATGTTAAAAACGAGGATATTAAGAATGGGCAACATTGTTTGGTATTTTTGTTAGGCATGTGACAGTTTGGAGGAATTTTGCAAAACAAGAAGTTGATAATGAAGTAAACTTTTCATGTAGTACTCTCGTGGTAATCAATACACCCCCCCCCCTTTCCAAAGAAAGTAATTTAGCTTTCATGATAGAAGAATGTCTTAGAAAATTTATTGTTCACAGCTCCAACTGGCTTTACTTTGCAGCTGCACTGATCCAGCAAGTGGAAATGCTGGATCAATGCTGCATTTCCAGCAGTTACTTTTTTTTTTTGCTGTTACTGGTAATCTCATACAAATTTTCACATGCTTATGAAAACTACCAAACAATTTTGAAGACATTTTAAATGTTTAAGTGTACGGATGTCGTTTACTTCCTTGGCTCTGCACTTTGGAGTTTTCTTCTCTCATAGAATCCTACCTGTTCAGTCAACTCATAGAACCCTACCTGTTCGACTTGGTATTATGTGGTATCATAAGATTCCAATGTATTCTCTTGCCATTCTAAACTTGCAGCATTCAATGTTCCTATTTTTTTTTTTTTTAAATCATAAAGAGATCAATAGAATCCTGATTCTGTTGGAATTTCTCAGAATGTTCGTAAGGTTTTTGCTCCTAATTTGCCTCTTTTCCTTTACAGACTATTCTGTTTCACTTCTGCAGCCTACAAATGAGTCTATATCTGTTTATTCCTGAGAAATGCGTGGATAGGCTTATGTGTTCGTCACACATGTTGAATTGAATTTAAACGGTATTGAATCGAACACAGATTGATAAGAAAATAACTATTTATTAACTTAAAAGATAATATTTTGGTAAAAATGATATCTGGCACTTTCGCTATGGCAAGTCGGATCTGGCAGACCATGCTTTGGATACCCCGAGACACAGGATCAATTGGAAAAAAACAAAAGTACTGCAAAATACTTCTACAAGTCAGAGAGGTTGTTCCTGGAATCAACAGAAGCCTTAAAACATACTCCAAACCTTAACAAGTATGGCTGTATAAATCTACCAAAGATTTGGGAGACTGTAATCCTAAGACCAAATTAATATTTATTTTAATTTTATTATTTTCAAAACTTTCAAGGACTACTATTTGGACTACTATATTTTTTTACCAAAATTTGGACTACTTTTTTCTTTTTTTTTTTTTTTTAAAACTTAGATTAGGACTTTAGTCTTTTGTTGCACACTGCAATTACTTATACTAGCCCCACTGTTACACCGAATTGTGGTTGTCTTGCATTTGTAACAAATTTTGTTTGTGTGCTCTGAAGATGCTGAATATAATACCAGCAAAATATTATCTTTTAAGTTAATAAATAGTTATTTTCTTATCTTATCAATCTGTGTTTGATTCAATGCCATTTAAATTCTATTCAGGTACCTTCTTCGTTCTCACTCAGACAGATTCTTGACTACTTGGAACTTTCAGCTAAGAAAAAAAAATCACTAGTGCAGATTTGCTGTTGTCAATCAGTAGGAGGTCTTCCTGCTTTGGTTAGAAAAATGGATATGAGCTGATATGAAGTGGAGGTGAATAGTCTATTACAGAACCTTAATGTGAATACATCTGTGGGATTGGATGGTATACCGGCACGGGTCTTATGTGAAGCAGCTAAAGAATTATCAGTGCCCTTGACCATGTTGTTTAATCTGAGTCTCGGGTCTGGTTTAGTCCCGAAGGTGTGGAAAGAGGAGAAAATAGTTCCACTGCATAAAAGAGGATCCAAGACTACTGTTGTAAATTACCGACCGATCAGCATATCAAGAGTCATTGTCAAGGTCTTGGAAAAATACAGGAATGGATTGATGAAAATGAGATACTGTATGGGGGATAGCATTGCTTTGTGAAGGTTAGATCAATGTCAGTAACTTGCTCAAGTTTTATAACACAGTGACGGCTGAACTGGATAAGGGTAATGGGTTTACAGTGATACTGCTGGACCTGGCTAAGGCATTTGACAGGATACCACATGGAATTCTAATCCGTAAACTACAACATATGGGAATGGATATAGGGTTGGTGAGATGGATAGGTGGGTGGTTGATGGAGAGATATGAGAGAATAGTTTATTCAGGAGTAGAGTCCAAAAGACGGCCTGTGACTAGTGGTGTGCCGCAGGGTTCTGTTCTTGGACCACTGCTGTTTAATTTATTCATTAACGATATAGTGAAGGATCTAAGAGAAACAGTTCATTTGTTCGCTGATGATGCAAAGTTGGGTAGGACAATAGTGAATGCAGAAGATGTCAAAATCTTGCAGGACGACTTGGATAGATTGGAGTTCTGGACTAAGGAGAATGGATGTCACTTTAATGTGACGAAATGTAAGGTTATGCATTTTGGGGTGAAAAGATTAGCAGTAGTATACCACATTAGTGGAACTGTACTCCAGGAGATTGATGAGGCCAGGGACTTGGGTGTGTTGGTGGATAGGGAGATGAAGTTTAGGGGGCACATTGCAAAAGTGGCTAAATCAGCTCATCAACTCACTTGGTTGTTGAAAAATACTTTGACGAGCAGAGACAAGCAAGTTATTACCGAGCCTTGATAAGACCTCATCTCGACTACTGTGCTCAGATTTGGTCACCTAGGTTTCTTCTTGATGGGGAGGACGTGGAGAGGATCCAGAGGCGAGTGACCAAGATGATAGCAGATCTGTGGAATGAACCTTATCAGAACATGTTGAAGATTTGTGGGTTGCAGAAATTGGTTGATAGGCAGAAGAGGGGAGATATGATTGAGACATTCAAATTGCTAAAGGGTTTCTATAGGATTAATTCAGAGGATATTTTTGAGAACAGGACTGGTGGTGGTGGGAGAACTAGGGGACACCTATGGAAGCTGGGCAGGAGTGTGGTTAGCAAGGATGTTAGAGCTGGGTTCTTTACTTTTAGAGTGGTAAATGAGAGGAATAAGCTTCCAGAGTCTGTTGTGGGTGCTATGACAGTGAGTGAGTTCAAGGCAAGGTATGATAGATACTGTGAGAATGTCGTATAGTTGTGTGGACATGATGTTTAGGGCCTCCCTCGATGAGTCTAAGGACTCCCTGGTGTCGCCTGTAATAATAATAAAAGTACTTTCTTTGTTCTCACTCAGACAGATTCTTGACTACTTGAAACCTTCAGCTAAGAAAAAAAAATCACTAGTGCAGATTTGCTGTTGTCAAACAGTAGGAGGTCTTCCTGCTTTGTTACCCACTTTTTGACACGTGCCAGCTCGATCACTTTCTCCAACCTTTTTTTAAGGTTGGAAAAATGGATATAGGTGCTTTTGATAGTCCTGAGACAGTAGATCCGATTTGTCAAAAAAGCATATTAATTAACCACCCAAATGGAATATATCAAAAATATTCACATCATATTCATATTATATCTATAATATCCAAAGGTTATACTGACGTCAATGGACACCTCACATCCATATAATTATGGACATACATACATGCATGTCAAGGCTAGTATGGTGGTTAAGCTCTCATTTCTGTGTGTGTGTGTTCTGTGTTGCCATCTTTCTTTCTTAAATGCTGGTTGGTTGTGATAATGACATACATTTATCCTTCAACTTAGTAGTGGAGACTGGGTATCATAGGACTCTGTTTTGTTACTACTCTCCTTCTGTATATTAGTGATCTTCCATTGATTGCATACCCGGTCCTGAATGCCAACAACATCATTTTCTTTCCTAATATCCTCATATTACTATAATAAATTTAGTTTAATACTTTATCCAAGTGTGTGCAAACAAAGTTTGCGCCTGAACTTTTTCAGGACTGGGGTAAAGTGGTACAACACCGGGCGACCCCTTGCAAAGGTGGAGCAAGCTACCAACACTCCTATCTCAGAGTGTTGGTAGCCATGTTTGAAAACATTGTTTCCGGTTGAGTTATGAAAAAAATCACATATTCACTTTTCGCTATTCACTTTTGAGAGCATTCTTCAATACTCCCTATTATTTCTGGACTCTATCCAGAAAGAACAATTAGGTGGATTATTGTCCCTTTTCTTAATGATTTACTGCACTCTTGCAGACATTTCCCACTGACATTGTTTCTGCTATGTCCATTTTATATGTATACAGTATTTCCCTGGTTGCTGTTCATCAGAATTGACATCATAGTTTTCCTCTAAAGCTGTAAGATAATATGCAACAACGTGAAATGTGTAGCAGTAAAACTGCTACACATTTCAGTAATACTGTCACCCCTTTTTTTGACTTGAAAAAAAAACATAATTTTTAGTCATCAGAATTCAAAGAACATAAATTATTTATGATAAATCAACCTATGATTAAATAGAAATATATATTGATCTTGAATTGACCATGATTTATAAACATCTAATACCAATAAGTTTTGCCGACGGGGCTGTCTGGCTTCTTCAAGGCTTATAACGGTAAGAGAAAAACTCAAAGTGGCTAGTACATAGAAAATGGTAACACTATCGTATAAATTAAACATTAAAACAGAACGCCTAACATTACATGCATGGAGCGTGTTGTGTTAGTCACTGTTTTGAGAGCACGTTTGTTGAAACTGTTGTAAATCATCTTATCTAGAAGTGTCCGTAAGTTGCTGTCTATGTTATTATAGAAATAACTTCAAAAAGTCGGAAGCACAAAAAGTCTATTCTGTTAAGTTCAACTCTTACTATAATAAATTTAATTTAATCCTTTATCCAAATATAAGCAAACAAAGTTTGCACCTGAAGTATCGTCAGGACTGAGGCAACTCGTGATAAAGGTGGACCAAGCTCTCATCACTACTTGTCTTAGTGTCTCCCATAATGCAAAGCACATCTCCTTGCAGACATGTATAATACTATGCATTAAGGGAAGGGCAGCCACTACCCAGACCAGTTTCGACCTTTATCGAGGTCTTGTCAGTGGGCGCCAGACCCAGAGGTGGTGATACTAACGTGGAAGCAAAGGAGAAGTCATATTTACCTATACGAGTTGTCAAACGGTGTCTCACCTTATTATTAAATTACTCTGGATTTGGAGAAAGATGTTGGAAGTTTTTTTTCCACTTGGTTAGACTATAATATTTAGTCTAATTCTTTATCCTAGTGTAAGCAAACAAAGTTTGCGCCTGAAGTAGCTTCAGGACTGAGGCAACTCGTGGTACTCTTACGTATTGTATTCTTTAACGTAGTATGGCCTGGGATGCCTTAGTATATATTCTTTTCGCTCTTCTTGAGTGGAATTGTTCTTTGAATGTTATAAACTTGGGAATAATGTTAAAGTCTGCATCTTTTTAAGAAAGTTAGATGGTTTAGAAGTCTACCTTTTTTACATTTGAGTTTCTCAAATAACGTACCTTTTGCTTCATATCATTATCAAGTCTGTTCGTTGTTTAGATTTTATTTTGTCATTCAAACATATAATTAAATACAAATATATATTGATCTTGAATTGACTATGATTTATAAACATCTAATACCAACAAGTTTCGCCAATGGGGTTGTCTGGCTTCTTCAGGGCTTATAACGGTAAGAGAAAAAAACTCAAAGTGGCTAGCACAGAGAAAATGGAGTAACACTATCGTATAAATTAAACATTAAAACAGAATGCATAACATTACCGCATGGAGTGTGTTGTGCTAGTCACTGTTATGAGAGCACATTCTGTAGTTTTGAGCGAAATTAAATTCTTGCAGACTAAGTGATCTTATTAAGGTTTTCCATATGTCAACTATTATCATTCCCTGTTTTCTGTTAAGATTTTCTCAGAACAGAGGACTACAATGGCTTCTTTGAAATTTCTACAACAGAAATCTTCTTCTAGGTAAGGCATGGAGCTGCTATCCCAATCAATGGTATGGTTAGTAATTGCGAAATGATGGGCTAGACCTGAGTTGTCTGTTCTGTTATTAACATCTCCTATATGTTATTTTTTTCAGATTTCAAGTCTTCTTGACGTCTGTCCTATATAGTTTAGACCATAAGCACGTGGGAATGTTGTACGCTCCACCTTGCTTGAAAAAAGGATTAATGTCTTTTGGCAATCTTAAAACGTGATAGACAGTCTTGACTGGTTTGAACACAACTCTGATGTTTAAAGGGTTTAAAAAGTTTTGCGATCTTCTCGGACAATGTACCTGCATAAGGAATAATTCTTGATTAGATTCTTTGGATAGTCATTGTTTATTAATGTCTCTGATATATATGAGTAATTTCATCATAGAGTTCCTTTTCTTCTGAGATGATGTTCATAGCTCTATTTTTGAGCATATACAGGGTGTTCGGGATAAATTTGACAGTTTCGTAAGGAAAAAGAAAATCTTCTTTGTATCTATTAAATTTAATGAATTGACAAAAAACATTACAGGCAGAGTTAATTACAATACTATCAACAAGATTTACTCAAAATAACTACCATTAGCATCGATCACAGCTTCAATTCTGCTTCGGAACCTCGAACAAGCTGATGCTACAGTCTCCCTGGGAAGGGCCGCAAAAACTGTTTTAATTTTATCCATTAACTGGGCTTTTGTATTACTGGAAGTGCGATTGGTGTCTTTTTCAACTGCGCCCCATACAAAATAATCCATGGGGTTAAGGTCTGGGGAGTTTGGAGGCCAAACATTTGGACTGGTGAAGTCGTAGAAATTTTCAGACAACCATTTTTGACTTTTCCCAGAGGTGTGGCAAGGGGCCGAATCCTGCTGCCATACATACGGCCTACCATTGGCTACCCTTGTTATCCAGGGGTTGACTACAGTTAGCAACTCCACGAACAAAGCCCGAATTCCAATGCCAGGGTTCTTCAACACCTGTTCCTGCAGATTTGCGAGGAATTCTGCTGTACGAACGCAATCAGATCGTCTGCTAGGGATCTTTCTTCTTGCTACATCCTCGTAGTCACCATTGCAAGTCTCTAGTTCATGCCTGATTGTTTTTACTGTATTCAGGGAGCATTGGGCAGCAGTCGTAATATCCTTATTTTGATGGCGGGCACGAATCATCATGATACAAGTTATTCTCTTCCATGATTCAGGTGGGTTCCAGCTATCCATCCTTTCTGACATCTTGTATATGAATGAAGAAGGGTCCAAACTTTTAAATGAAGAGAAGTGTGTGTTAATACATGTAACTTACGGAAAAATATAATTAATTATAAATATGTCAAATTTATCCCGAACACCCTGTATATTATGCTGAGCTTCTGGGAAATATGGAAATATGGTGAGTTGACTTGAAATGAAGGCAGCGTCCAGTGTGTGTTGGTTTGTGGCAGACTGTTAGTTTGATATGTCCATGTGCTAGTTTCTTGATTAGGGTGTCCAAAAATGGTAGTTGACTATCTTTTTCCAGTTCCAAAGTGAATTTTATTTTTTGATGAAAAGAATTAATTTTGGTTAAAAAGTCCAAAAGAGCTGTTTTGAAACTGTTTTATTTTTAAGATAGACATTCTCGCTAGCTTGGACGTAGTATCTTTATTTACCAACATCCCAGTAGAAGTTATCAGTATCCTATACAATCTCTTCCCTGAAGATACACCTCACCTTTTTTCGTCACTGCCTTAAATCTAATTATTTCAAATGGAATGAAACGATTTATGAGCAACTAAATGGCTTAACTATGGGCAGTTCCCTTTTGCTGCCCTGTGCAGATCTGTTCATGGAAAAGCTAGAAACAGACATCCTCTCAACATTATGCCCAAAACCTTTAGTGTGGTGGAGGTATGAAGATGATGTCTTCATAATTTGGAGGGACACAAAAACAGCTCTTTTGGACTTTTTAACCGAAATATTTAATTATATGTTTGAACGACCAAATATAATCTAAAATATAGTAACTATAAACCGATACGTTTATAGTTACTATATTCGGCATGAAACTCTTTGATTCCGATCTTTGAGTTTCTTATTCTGTTTTAAAACAATATGGGATTTAATATCTCCTTAATTTAAATAATGTTTTACATTGTCAAAAGGAAGCCTATTGGCTCTTTATTTTAAATAATTTATGGGTGCACCTTTTTGACAACTCATATAGCAGAGTATATACAAGTTCTTTTCGCTATACCCTTAGTATTTTACTTTGGTCTAGCTACTCACTGATGAGATCTCAATAAAGATCGAAACCGGTCTAGGAAGTGACCTCCCACCATAATCTATAATATCATACATCTCCTAGGAGATGGGTCTTACATTATGGAAAATACTAAGAATAGCGATCAGAACTTTCTGCACCTTTGCTATGAGTTGCCCTAGTTTGTACTACGTACTTGAACTACATGCTTTAGCTTACGCTAGTAGTCGCCGATACGTTTATAGTTACTATATTCAGCATGAAACTCTTATTCCGATCTTTGAGTTTCTTATTCGGTTTTAAAACAATGTGGGATTTAATATCTCCTTAATTTAAATAATCTAAATGATTAATCAACCTCTAAAAGAAAATATTTTATGACTCCATAAACATAATTGCTAAAAAATTTGGAATGCAAATATCAACAGACAAACCAAAGGACCTTCTCCAGTCAGAAGTAAAATCATGATTGTCAATAAAATTTTAGAACAGATTAACTACTTCAAGTACCTCTGATGTGCTGTATCGTATATAGAAGTTGATATTGATATCAAAACCTCAAGCTTCCTAAAGATAGTAGGAATGATCAATAATATTTTCATACCTAACAAGGTTCAAAAGCATACAAACATTTAAAAGCTACCTTTATCATCTACCGCTGATCACCATCACCACTAGTATTTTCACAGACAATCACAAACATCCATGCCCACAGCAGGATTCGAACCCGCAGCCTTTTGGCTGGAGAGTGGATATGCTAACTGGACAGACTGACTATTGACTATAAAAACTGCAGAAGAAAAAAAATATAAACTAGATAAATGAAATTCCTATGAAGGACAGCAGTCTCTGGGAGTATTCTTTGTTCTGCTTCTCTTGAATCTTTTTTACTATCCTATTTTCCAGACCACCATTGCTGGGGTCCAATGCCCTGCCATGTTTGCCGTGTGCTGTGACCCATGGACATTCGGAAAGGGGGATCCTGGTAGTCTTTCTTTCAAAATGGGCAGTCCTGAATGGCCCTGCCTGGATCAGTTGGCTAGTGGGCTTGCCTGCAAGGGTCAATGGTGTTGCAGTGTCTCTTACCTCATGGTCCAGGGGTGTAGAGCTCTTGTGCCAAACCAATAACTCTTGAGCATGAATTCTTCATCCTCAAACGTTTCAGGGGCACTAACAAAGTTCCAACCAAGCACCGATACTGTAAATGCAGCATTTGGTAACAAAAGTAACAAAGGATATATGAGACTAATATAAATGTAACAGTGTTTTTGATCATCCATGCAACAGGTAAGAAGCCAATAGAGAAAATGTCACCCTTCTTTATTCAAATGGTTTTAGGACTGACAGGACCTCCCAAAACTTAAGAAATTATGTTATGGCAATATCTTTGGGGAAACATTATCAGCAACATTTCAAGAAACTACTGGGATCAACATCAATGGGTGGAATACCGATCACAGTAACACCTCATAAAACACTCAATTCCTGTAAGAGGAGTGATATCACAGTGGGATCTCCTTGATGTTCCGGATGAGGAGATGTGTTCAGAGCTTAAAGATCAGCGAGTGACAGGGTGCGAGGTGTATCCTGATATGTAGGGATGGTCACTTGGTTTCAACCAGGAACGTCATCCTTGCTTTTAATACACCTAAGCCTTCAGCATTGGTAAAAGCAGGGTATCTCAGCTATCCTGTTAGAGTATACATCCCTAATCTGCTAATATGCTTTAAATGTCAGAAATATGATGCCCAAACTACCTGTACCAGTTATGGTAGTAAAAAAGCATGATAACAAATCTTGCTCTGCAAAAAAAGCTAAATGTGTCAACTGTCAGGGAGATCATCCAGCTTACTCTTGTGCATGTCAGAAGTGGAAAGATTAAAAGAAATACAAAAAATTAAAACAGAACAAAACATATCATATCAGAATGCAAAAAAGGAAAGCTCCAGCCACCACCACACCTGTGTTCTGAGATCCTCATATGCTGAGAAGGTAACAATTAAGAAAATTTCAACAGCACTGTGTCTCAATATGATCGCGAGTGCTTCTCTGTTGAGTACATCAATCGCATGACCTATGGCCTTACTCCACAGACAACTTCAAAAATTGGTCCCATTCATTCAGAACCTGTTTGTCATTTAAAGATAAACCACCAGATATCCCTACAGAAAAAATGGATACTTTGATATCCACTGAAAGTAAACTTGCCTACTGACCCTAGCACATATCAGACATATTGAATATTTTACCAGAGCACGAGATGGACACTGGCTGTTCATACTTCCCAAACACAACTTATAAATATAAACCTGACAAATCTATAAAGCCAAAACAATGGGAAAATTTTTACAATGGAACTGTCGTGAGATTTTGTTGCAGAAACACAAACCTTTCTGTTTCTGTCTACAGAAAACATGCTTAAGACCCAATGAGGATCCTACCTTAAGAAATTTCACTGTTGTATGCAAGGACAGAACTGGAGGCAGTCCTGCTCATGGAATAGTAGCTATTCTATTGGGCAGTCATATTCCTTCCCATCTTATGCAACTTGGAAGCAATAGTGATTCACCTTTCTGTAGGATTTCTTATCACGGTATGTTCAATTGATTTACACTGAGTACTGAGTTCAATGAAATTGATCTTGATAACCTTATCTTGCAACTGCCTCATACTTCTGATGGGTGACTTTAATGGTCACAAAACTCTGTGGGTAACACCAACACAAATAGACAAGGTCGAATCATTAAAAGAATCCCCAACAATAATGACCTCTCCATTTTGAATAATAGACTCGATACTTTCTTCCATACGCCTGCCCGCTCATATTCTGCAGTTGATCTTACAATCTGTTCTCCTTCCATTCTTCCACCACTCACATGGGACATTGAAGAGAACATATATGGATGAGATCACTCTCCTGTTCTTTGCACAATGTTTTCACAGGAACCATGTTCACCTACACAGATGTCCATATGGAAAATGGACCAGGCTGACTGGAACACTTTTTCTCACCTTGCAAAATTTAATGCTGATATCAGTCAAATACCTATCAATGAAGCAGTAAAGTATATAACAGAGTGCATTGTCTGCAACAGCCTCCATACCGAGAACATCATCTTGATTTCCACTCTGTCTAAAGCCTTAGTGGAACCCAGAATATGAGACAGTCAAGAAAGATCAACAGAGAGCATGGGGTATATTTTGTAGATACCCCACCACATCAAATATAACAGCTTTTAAGCTTGCTTGGACCAAAACATGTTATGTGAGACATCAGAGTCATAAACAATCATGGATCCAGTTTACTACATCAATTAATCAAATGACCAGTGCAAAAATTGTATGGGATATAATCCCAAACATTAGACATTGTCTACCTTCATATCCTCCTGAATTCTTAATACTGAAAGAGCAGTAACAGAAACAAAGGCTAAATTTTTCTACCAATGGGCTTGAGGCCATTTGTTGAGGAGGAACTAAAAAGAGCTCTTCTACTGTCTCACCCTAGTGCAGTAGGTCCTGATGATGTCCATTATGAAATGATAAAAAATCTATCATCATTTTCTATGGATCTCCTTCTCTTAATTAACAACAGAATACTTGCACAGGAAGAGTTTCTGGATTCTTGGCATAAGTCAGTTGTCATTGCTTTCCATAAACCAGGAAAGGATCCAACACAGCAAATAATTATTGACCTATATCGTGAAAATTATGGAAACAACTACTGTGTTAGAGTAAAACTTTAGTGTAATGTAAACCAAAATAAACACTTGACATTTTGACCTTCATATTAAAGTCATCATCTGGAGTATACACATATATATATACAAAGAAACAAGTTGCACTACAATCTACATGGTATGCTAAAGTTACTGATCAACTGTTAAAACTATTGGCCTGACCTCTGGTGAAAAAAAAACAACCTTACTACATCAAGGCTAGTGTTATTTTTTTATTATTATCTATTAGATTACAAAATTAAATTAAGCTAGAGAGCAACATGTTCACACAAAAAATTACAGTGGAACCTCGGTTGTCGAACTTAATTCATTTCCGAAGGATGTTCGGAAACAATTGTTTGAAAACAAACCATTTTCCCATAAGAATTAATGTAAAATGGATTAATCCATTCCTGAACCCAGATGATTGTTTATTTAAACCTTTACAACAGTACTTGATGCATAAGATCGTATACAAACATAATGAAAATGCATAAAATCTTGCATAAAAAGAATAAACACAATAAATAGATAAAATAAAAACGAAAATTTAACTATACATATGGAGGAGAGTTGATGGCATAAGTGGAAGGAGGTGAGTAAGGGGAGTCCCCTTCCCTAAAAACATCAGGTTACTGTCCTTCTGGGTTTTTTCTCTTTCTATTTTCTCTCTCTTGACACCACTCGACTCTGCTTGAGACACACTAGGCCTCTGTCTCACTAAAAACCTGTCCAATGACATTTGTTTTTGCCTGCGTTTTAAAATGTTTCTGAAGTGAGACATGACACTGTCATTGAAATGGTTTATGATGCAGTTTACTACAGCTTTGTGAGGGTGATATCTTGCCACAAAAATTTGCGCCTCACCCCATTTTGCATATTTCTTTGATCAAAGAACTAGGAACATCCTCAATCCCTTCCTCTGTGTCTGAAGACATTTCCTCCACCACTATCTTTTGCTGAAGGTGTTCCAGTTCTTCCGTGGTGAGCTCATTCCTGTGATCCTCCACTAACTCCTCCACATCAGCATTGTCAACTTCCAAGTCCGTGCTTTTGCCCAGAGACACAATATCATCAACAAGAGCAACATGCTCAGCCTCAATGTCTCTGTCTGCTACACAGTCTGGCCACAATTTCCTCCGGGCCAAGTTCATCGTCCTGTAAGTCACTTGTGCCCCAGTCTTTGTCAAGGATACTTAAGCAATGGAGGATGTTGAAGTGATTTTTCCAGAATTCTCTGAGTGTTAATTCTGTGTCAGAGGTCACTTCAAAACACCTTTGAAACAGTGCTTTGGTGTAGAGTTTCTTAAAGTTTGAAATGACCTGCTGGTCCATAGGCTGAATTAGAGAAGTTGTGTTAAGGGGCAGGAACTTCACTGTGATAAAATCAGACTCCTCCACTAACTCGTCCTCCAAGCCTGGAGGGTGAGCAGGAGCTTTGTCCATCACAAGAAGGCATCTAATTGGTAAATTTTTTTCTTGAAGGTATTTTCTCGCACTTGAGGCAAAGACTTCATGAATCCACTCAATAAACAATTGCCTGGTTATCCAAGCCCTACTATTAGCCTTCCACATAACAGACAATTTACTTTTCGTCACGTTATTTTTCCTAAACACCCTCGGATTCTCAGAGTGGTACACAAGCAATGGCTTCGCCTTGAAGTCTCCACTTACATTTCCACATAGCAAAAGAGTCAGCCTGTCCTTCATTGGCTTGTGCCCTGGCAATGCTTTTTCCTCCTGAGTGATGTAGGTTCTTTTTGGTTTCATCACAGTTGAACACTTGTTGGGTAAGAAAACCCTCTGCCTTTACATAGTCACTAAATTCTTGCACACATTTCTCAGCAGCTTCTTGGTTCGAACTCGCAGCCTCCCCATGCCTAACCACACTATGTATGCTGCTTCTCCTCTTAAATTTCTCGAACCACCCTCTACTAACTTTGAACACATCAGTATCAGCACTCGTACCAGGGTTTTTCTTTAACAGATCATCATGTAATCGCCTCACTTTTTCACAAATTATAGCCTCAGAAACACTATCACCAGCTAACTGTTAATCAGCAACAATTTTTCCACTTCTTCAATCATCTGTGATCTTGGTTTAGTAAGAACTTTCACACCTCTTGCAACATCAGCTCTCTTGATCGGCTCTTTATTTTTGAGTATTGTACATATCGTCGATTTTGCATACCGAACTGCATAGCAAGATTCGAGACACAAACGCCATTTTCATGTTTGGATATACTTTCTTTTTTCATTTCTATCATAGTTCTAACAACTTTTCTTTTCACTTTGCTGCTATCACTATTCTTCTGTAGCCCCATGGTGGCTTAATTAATAATACTTTATGGAAAAAAAACAACAAAACACAAAGAAAATCAAGAAAACTCACTGCAAATTCGAGCAAGTGTCTGCACTGAACGAAGGTTGTCACGTAACTGATGCTTTCCAGCCTTACAGCTCATCACGCGGAGCACATGGTTGCCGTTTGCCTGTTCGGAAACCAGGGCATTTTTTGTTTGGGAATCGAATTGTTCAAGAACAGAGCGTTCGACAACCGAGGTTCCACTGTACTTATATAAGTATACATATAAATGATAACAAACCAGTATGAATAGTGTCCAATAAAAGCTGAAAAATTGCTAATAGCTTAGTCCTAAAGTCAGGATTTGCTGGAAAACTAAGTGGGCTGAATGTCCAAATCCTTGAGATTTTTATGCCACCATTATTGTTAAGATCAGGATGGTTAATCAAAATTTCACGGGTTTCTTTAAATTTCCATTCACACCGTGTTTTTGTATGATGTAAAGAACAAAATACTTTTCCAATCAATTTGGTGTAGGGTGTTAGGAGCATGGCCTGCTTCACCAAAATTGTTAAATTAAAAGTAATGTGTCGTTTGTGTTCTTTTTTATAGGTAGGGATTGTGGTGGGAAAACTTGATGTACAATCCCCTATCATTTGGCATAAATGTTGACAACATTGCCTACACCAAACATTACAGCATTCCTCCATGGCAGGCTTACACTCCATTCTGCAACCTCTCACTTTGTCAGCTACAGAAGTCATACTCCATCTGTCTACCTACAATTTTTTAATGCACACAGAGCAGCCCACCGATTTCTTGCCTATCTGTATTGATGGTTCAAGAACTGATACCTATGTTGGCTGTGCTGCTGTGTTTCCTGACATTATCTCCAACCAGATCTGACCTCGTTGCAGTAATTATACAGCAAAGTTGCATGCCATTCAGCTTTCACTTGTGCATATAAAATAAAACCGCTACCAAAAGTGTGTAATTTATAGAGACTCATTGAGCTCTTTACAGGCTATCTCCTCTCCTATGTATAATCACATCGAGTGCTGTATGAGGTGTTACACCTGTTGTGCAAATTGAAAACCCTTAATTTTGATGTTCAGTTGTGCTGGATTCTCAGCCACTTTGGAATTAAGGGAAATGAGACAAGCTGCTAGATCTTTCTCCATGTACTGTTTGACAATACAGTAATCCCTTGATTAATGCGCCTAATGCGTTCTTTAAAACAGGCACATTAATCGAAAACACACTAATTGAATATAATAACCTATGGGAAAAAGTATAATTCACTCCTGAAATTTCTTTTTTGACCCTTAATTTTTTTTTTATAAAAGAATTAGGGTGTATCTCAGAGCCTAGTTAAGGGAAAACCATGAAGCTGAAAGACAATAAAACATATTCAGTATATAAATTTATTATTCTACTTAAAAAAGAATTGAGCTAACGTAGTTTGGTGGACATTCTGTTTCTTTTATTCATACAACTGATTGTCTGGCCCCATTGTCCCTTCTACTACTTCTGCAAATTTTACTGCTTCTCTCCTCATCAGGGTCAGCCTTTAAGCATTGCTGTCTAAAAACGTCATTGTACAAAAAATATTTTTAATTGTTTCTGTGAAATTTCTTTGGGCTTGTCAGTGATTAAATTTTCTTCGTATTCTTCAGGATCTTCCAGCTGTACATCTAAATTTACCAGGTCAGAATCACTCAATTTCTCAGAATGAGAGTTAATTAACTTAGATTAATTTCAAAAGCCTCTAAAATCATTTGTGCAATGTGGAAGAATGTGCTTCCAAATGGCTCGCATATTGCTAACAGTAATTTCATTTGACTTTGCAACTTTATAACCAGGCTTGACATTTCTCTGATTTGGCCAGAAAAGTCTTGGAAGGCATTCGCTTTCAAGAAAGGCCGGTTTCATCGACATTAAATATTTGTTGGTCAAAATAGCCCCTTCTTCCACAATTTTCTTCAAAATCACTGGATAATTTGCAGCCACCTCCTTATCTGCACTTGCAGCTTTGCCTGTGATTAGAACATTATGTAAGCTATTTCTCTTTTTGAAACGCTCAAACCACCGAGCACTAGTGTGGAATTCTTCTTTTCCATCATTGATACCCCTTTCTTTCAAGGTTGCAAAGAGACTTAATGCTTTTGATTTAATAAGTTCAGTGCTTATAAGGGATCCATTTTTGGTTACAATCTTCAATCTATGTAGAAAGAAGTCTCTCTAATTCAATCATTATAATACATTGATTTCAAGTGCATACATGATGCACTTGAATCAGCCTTGCCTTTCTCTTTGTATTCAGCAACTTAGCTTAAAATTGCTCTTATAGTTGATTCACCCATTTTGCAATCTTGTCCTATCTTTGCTCTAGACTCGCCTTGTTCATTTTTCTTTATTATTTCAAGTTTTTCTTCCAATGAGATTACTTTTCGAATAATTTTCACACTTCTACTCTTTGCTCACTAATTCTCTTACTCATGATGAAACGTTGGGAAAATACTTTAAAATAAAAAAAGTAAGGAAAACAATTGCAAAGAAGGCATGAGATAGGATCAGTAAAAGGCTATGTAATTAGACATAAATTTTGAATGTAAATTTGAAACATAGTGTATGGAAATAGTATAGTACTGTATGCTATTAAAAAATGACTGTAAAATGTTTTAAATCGGTAACTAAATGATTTCATCCTGGTGAGTGGTTTTTTAAAATAGTTAGCCATAAAAAATGCATAGATAGAAAATTTTTAAAATCTGTAACATTTATTTTTAAGATGTATATAGGTGCACTAATCGAATTTGCATATAGAAATAAAATGACGCACTAATTGGAGGCGCATTAATCGAGGGATTGCTGTATCATATACTGACTACAGAAAATTTATAAGATCAAAGCTAATTGCTCAAAGGCAGTCATAGGAAGAAGCATTGACAAATGAATTATATGACTTTAAGCCTGTAATTAAGCATTAGCATTCTAGTCAACATATAAAGAGAAGAAAGGAAGTTGTTCTTGCTAGGCTCTGCATAAGTCACAGCCATCTTACACATTCTTATTTACTGAGGGCTGATGACCCTCCCATGTGTGAAAAATGCAATACATGTCTCACTATTTGTTTTTACCTATCTATCCAAGCCATATACACTCAGGCAGATTGCATGATGTTTTTAACTTTCTACAAAGAATTAATTTGTACAAACACATTTGACTGTCATTTTGTTTATGTGTAGATATTGCATTGTTTAACTTAAATTTTGTACACACATATTATTTATGTATGTACATACTAAACTTAATGTTTATCCATGCATATTGTATAATAATTTCTTTTTGACTATTTATGTACTGCTGTAATAACATTTGCTGTAATTTTATTTATATGTAGATATTAGCTTAACTGACTTGGATTTTGTACATGCATTTTGTTTATTAGTTTAATTATTTATTAAATAATATTATTTAATTATTAAATTAGATTAAATATTAAATGAAACTGTTAATTATTTATGTACTGCTGTAATTTTTGGCCTGATCTATTGCTGTAACTTTTGACCTTGTGTGCTGCTGTCACCTTTGCCGTAATTTTGTTTATATGTAGATGTTGCATTGTGGAACTTAATTTTTGTGCATGCATATTGTTCACTAATTTCTATTTGACTATATGCATGCTTTTGTAACCTTTGTTGTAATTTTGTTTATATGCTTCATTGCTTGGCTTGGTTTTTGTACTTGTGTATTGTTTACAGTTTTTCTTTGACTGTTTATGTGTTGCTTAACCTTTACTATGGTGCAGTATGACCTTTGCTGTTTTTGTGCCAATAAACCAACCAGCCAGCTCTCTGGCACAAAAAAAAAAAAGCACAGAAATACATAAAGAGCTAAAAAATAGACTCAATATTGGACAATATGTAAAGAGCTAAAAATAGACTCAATATTGGACAAAATTACAAATACCAAAATAATTGGTTCAAACATAATGAAAGAATGGACAGTTCAAGACCACCCAAAAAAAGATACTTTGATACCACCCAGTTGGAGAATGTAGAGGTAAGGGAGGAGCAAGAAATGATGGTATGAGACCGGAACAGGCCATTGGGCCTGAATCCCTGAATTGATAACATTTTTATTACGCTAATGTCATTATTGCAACAATTTAAAAATGCATGCATGCACACATACAGTATTTTAGCTGAGACCAAGGGTGCATGTGTCAAGCTTCAGGCTATTTTTTAAGGATAAACCCAAATAAATTTCAGAGTTTCATCTAAGCTGTTATGAGATTTAAACCACGATAAGTTGAGTTCATATCTGTTACTCACCATCCTACTGGAATATAGCCTTTAACAAAACATTTAGATTGTAGTTCACCATTAAACTATGTTTGAACTAATAGTTTGCTTTTTTGCATATTTCACTGTATTAAAAATAGCATTTGAAATTCAAGATTTTCACTTTTGTTTTCATAGCTTCAACCCTATTACAACAGTAAATATGATTAAAGTTCTTACTAGGATAATAGCTGAAGAAGATGTAAGTTGTTACATATTTACTCAACCCATCCCATATATTTATCTTAAGTTTTTATTTATTTATTTTTATCATATAGGATTATATTTTTTTTGTTTATTTATGTTATTTTTCTTTTTATATACAGTGAGTCCTAGACTTTATTATTATTATTAAACAAGACCTCATGGAGTCAAAGACTCATCTGGGAGGTCCTTTTATCACACACACATCTCATCATACCGTGTCTTAAACACACTCAAACTCCTTGCAGACACCACACTCTCAGGCAAGGCATTCCAATCATTCACAACTCTGCACGAAAAAAACCTCCTCTCACTCCCCTACTCACACCCTCTTTATACAGTTTCCAGGGATGACCTCTGGTTCTCCCCTGATCTCCCACTATTCTCTGTAGAACTTCTCCACCATTAATCTTGAAAATCCTCATAAATCAAATGATGCTTATATATGATGCTTTTTTGACACATGTATTCATTTCAGAAAGATAGTTAAGATAAGCAAGTTCTGCTTATGAAAAAGAAAACTTTGAAAAATTTAATTTTATTCAGTATTCTATCAGGTTCATAAATATAAAAACATATAATTTTAAGAAAACTACATATTGCATACCAATTGTTTAATATTTTTGACTCTGCAGATGTTGATAGCTTCTTGAAGTACTTGTCCAATGATGTTTGTACTACCACTGTATCTTCTTCCCCCCCCCCCCATCATAAATCAATTTATAGCATTGCAGTATCATCATGTACTGCTCTAGTGTCAGTCTATCAATCATTTTGAAGCATTCTGCTGTCTGATTAGTCTTAACAGTGGTTTGGTAGTTAAGCTTCTTGTTCTTCCATGAAACCTCATCTTTTTTTCTTTGATCTTTAAGCTCCATTAATGCTTCATTACTCATTTCTTTTGTATTACTTTGAACAATTCATTGAAATTGTTTTTCTCTAATTTAATTCTGATGCTTGGTTATTTCCATGAGGGGTCTAATTACATTTTCACGTTCTTCAGAACTACTTCGATGATATGGCTCCCGGTAGTTCAGTGTCTCTTAATGCCTGTCTGAATGTTCATAGGTAATCCTTTTTTGAGTCTTTATGATATCTTGATCCATGGGTTGAAGGGAGAAGTTGTATTTTTAGGCATGAAGATTGTTTTGAATTTATGATAGTCACACATAGTTGTTGGGTGACCAGGTGCATTATCCATCAGCAGCAGTGTTTTAAAAGATTGGTTGTTTTACTTGTAATATTTTCCAACATGTATAAAATGGAGAAACCAGTTTTGAAACGTTTTATGGGTCACTCATACTTTCAATTCAATTAACAGCAAGTAGCAGTACCTATGAAATGTTTTGAGACCTTTGAGTTTCACTACAAAATACTAACATGTTTTATTTGCATTCTCCATCAGCATTTCTACCAGAAAGAAGCATCATGCTGTCCTTTGATGCTCATCCAATCTTGTCCACATTAAAAATCTGTAATATTAGGTAATCCTTGTTTTTGATGCAGAAATGATTTTATACCAATGTCTTAGGGCACTCCATAACTATTACTGTAGTGTTTGCACCATCTGCCTCACTAGTCACTTTGGTGTTATGTAGTTTAAAATGCCTATAAAATCTCTGAAACTATCTGTAACTTCTAATGGATGTATCATCAGCAACATTCTCAATACATTTACCCTTTAGTTCTGCAAAAAAAAAAAAAAAAAAAGGGCTGATGTCTTTCTTTTGTATGAACATAAAACTTAACAACATTCGTTGTGATTATATGTCTTCTATTTGGTTACTAATATTTTTTCCCCATTTCATTTACTAATATGCTTCTCTTCTTGGAAATGATCATGGATTGCACTGGCACTGAACTTTTCGCATACTACATAATCCAAACTTTATCTGTATAATAACTCTGTCAATTCATTCATTTAATAAGCACTTGCAATATTTATGAACTTACTTATTACCTTTTTTTATGTTGTTTAATAATTTCTGCTTTAGTCTCTAAATTTATAATGCACCGCTTCTTACCACTGTGAACATATATATTCTCATCACTTTTACCCTTCTCAGACATATTTAACTATGAACAAAATGATTTAAGTTAAAATGACATAAGTTAGCTGCGTGTTAACTTACTAGGAAGCCATCTATTATGTTCAAAGTGGCACTTAATAGATGACATTGTTGGTTGTAAGTCAAGGTACTGCAACGGTATATACGAATCTGCATAGCTGAAATCATGTAAGTCGAGGACTTACTATATATGCATTCATTATCACATTACAATTAAGAAAGCTATGCTGAGTATATTTGTAACCACATACAGTAGGAAAGTTATGCTATACAGGTTATTTAATTGTGAGCTTCCAGTTATGTTTGAAAAGAAAGTTATGCTATACAGGTTATTTAATTGTGAGCTTCCAGTTATGTTTGAAAAATTGCATGAATGCAAAATCTGGGGGAAAAAGCCAGCCTGTTGGTTTTTTGAATGTAAATACACTAACTAGTGAGTTAACAGTAGTCCAATTTTTAGCTGTTATAGGCAGAAGTCAATGTGTACTGTCTACACCTCTCAGAATAATGACTAAAGTTCTGTAATACTTCACACAACTAAGTGGTAGATGAGTATCATTGCCTAATGTAATATCACTAGTTTGATGTTGCCAAACCTATCATTGGATCCCAGTGCAAATGTCTGGTTTATTTTCCCTCCCCCAATTTCTTTTCATAATGCAACATGAATGGTGTTTGCAGTTTACATCAGTCATCATGGATAGATCCAACATTTCTTCTTTTCAAGGCTTTAAAACACTTCTACAGACAAACTACTAGAATGGAAGCTGATATAGATGAAATCAGCTGGAAGCTTGGGATATATATATGAGCTATCTCAAGGGAGTCTAGTAGTGGTAGGTAGGAGTGGGCACTACTGCGGCCATGATTCTGAAAGAAATTCTTTATATGTATGACTTAATAAAGAATCTCTTGCTATATATTCCATGTCCCATTTTCAATTCAAAAACAACCATGAAAAGTCAAAGAGAAAATAGATTATTTGCAGATAAAGAAAAACCTCCCAAAGCTTTCTAGATTCACTTCACAGGTTGTCTTAGTTCCAACCTCAGTAATGTTCATATCCATATGAAAGCATCTCAAGTACTGGATATTCAAGTATACAGGGCATCTCACGTTTTTCCACTTACACTTCTATGACACTTTTCAAATGTTGCATTATGTTTCTAATATACGGTGTAAGAGAATTTCCAACTTAGAATCCTCTCTTTTTAGCTAAAAAAAATGTCTACTCGATTTGTTGTCTCTATTGCTCTTTTAATGCCACAAATCATTTTGAACTTCTTTTTTTTTTATTTCCTTTCATTAAATGTTGATTTTCTCTTGTATGTTCCTAATAGTGAAGTTTAGGTCTAATAGATCTTCTTTGGAGATTTTATTGTGTGTAACTCCTCCTGGCTTTTGTTTGCGAGAATTAGCCACCAGGTAACGCAAATGCTAAGACATTTGCTGTTACCATTGATTTTGCATAAATTGTTTAATGTCTACCAGAATATCAGGTAACCCTAAATAATTTCTAAACAAATATTCTAAATCTTTTACTCACTAATGACTTCTAAGTATACTCAGAGTGTTATCTGTCCTCTGTGTTATATGAATGCCAAGTGAGATGATCATTGTAACTTCTATACTTCATTTCCTTGGTTGGGTTATTGTTTTCCATCTTATGATCTAAACATCAATGCAAATATCCATTGCACTGAAGTCTAGTCTCCATGCTTTGATTCTCCAAGAAGTACACAAAGTTGTACCAGAGAAGAACTGAGCATATTGCAGTTGAAATATGTTCACATCTCCATCTTCCTCTTTTGTTTATACCAAACATGAAATAACTGCAAGCAAATTATTAACATATTGCAAACTGATTTTGAAAAAAGATAAATGCAGGAAAGTTGCATCACATCCAAATAACCATCATACTTTCTTTTCTCTCACCAAGGCTATTGACTAACTTCTATCCATGCATGCGCTTGGATGTTTTTTTTTTTTTTTTTTTTTTTTTTCCATAATTTCCCTTTAAAAAAAGCTGATCTCCTGGCTTGTTACTTTTCCTTCAATTGTTGCATTGAAGATTTTTGGTAATGTCCTTCATCTACTTCAAGCACACACTCAATGCTCCCCTTTTTCCCCTTCTTTGCCCGAAAGCAATCAGAAAATAACCAAACTGGATATCAAAAATTCTTCCGGTCCTGATGGCCTTTCTCCTATTGTACTAATGGTTTTATGTTACATAGTTGAATTCTGTTTTAATGGTATCTGTTTTGCAACCCTGGAAATTAGTCTATATTCAGTGCATTCCTAAAAGTGACAAATCTTCATCAAATTAATTCCCAATTTCTCTTACTGCAGTTCTTTTTTAAGTGATGGAAAAAATATTTATTACTCATTTTTTTATACTACAGGTATCTCTTGATTAACACGATTAATTAATCCCTTGATGTTATCGCATACATCAAAATTGTGTTAATCAAATATAATAATCAATGGTAAAAGTTACCATTTGAGGCTTTAGAGAAAGCAGCTGAGACAATGAAAAAGGAAAAGTTGGTCCTTGTTTCTTGTTGGGGATCTAAATAGCAGAGTAAGAAATGATTGTCAGACATACAAAAATATTTTGGGAAAATTTGGAGAAAAGAGCAAAGCTAATAATAATGGTAAATACTTGTTGGATTTCTGCTCAGAACATGCACTGGTTATTACTAACACCATGTTCCAACATAAAAATATGCACAAATTCATATGGAGAGAAGAGGCAAGGAACAAGAAAAGTCTCATTGACTATATTATTGTTGATAGCGATGTTTTATTATTATTATTATTATTATTCAGGCCTCCATGGAGTCAAAAGACTCTTCGTGGGAGGTCCTTCCTAAGTACATAAAGTCTGTCAAGACTCATTGAGGGAAGGTTCCCCCTAAGAAACACAAGTCTATTATAACACTCCTTAAACTCATTGACCGTTCTCGCTCTCACCACTCCATCAGGCAATGCATTCCACGGTTCAACCACCCTCCATGCAAAGAAACCATTCCTCACCCTCTTGCTCACAGTTTCCTTTCATAACTTCCAGGCATGGCTTCTTGTCATCACTCCTTCCCGCTGTTCAACCAAACGAAAGAACTCCCCAGTGTCAACCCTGTAACCACCTCTCAATAGTTTAAAAGTCTCAATCATATCACCTCTCCTTCTTCTATCCACCAAACTCTGCAGTCCACATTCCCTCAGCCGATCCTCATAACTATCCTTGTACAGTCCTGAAACCATCTTTGTCATCCGTCTTTGTATCCTTTCCACAGTTAATTTATCCCCTTCAAATCCTGGGGACCAAATCTGAGAACAATAGTCCAAGTGTGGTCTGATCAGAGACTTATACAACGGAATGATAACCCTCTTATCTCTGCAGGTCAGTGTCCTTCTCATAATTGCAGCAATCCTCTGTGTTACCTACACCACCTTTGCAATATGTCCCCTAAACTTCAGGTTTCTATCAATCATCAACCCCAGATCTCTCGTCTCCCCTACTTCCTCCAGTATAGCTCCTCCAATAGAGTATGCAGCGTTCTCGATGTGTCTGTAACCTCAAGACCTTACATTTTGCTGCATTAAACCGACACCCCCATTCATTTGCCCATCTATCTAGCTTATTCAAATCCTCTTGCAGGTCTACCACATCTGCACTATTACTAATAATCCTTCCCAGCTTCGCATCATCTGCAAACAACTGAATATCCCCTTGCAATTCACTGGCAATGTCATTGATACGAAGGTTAAACAATATAGGTCCTAGCACTGAGCCCTGTGGGACCCCACTTGTAACCCTCTGTCTCCTTGAAACTGCTCCACCATACACAACTCTCTGATACCTATCAGTCAGCCAATCCTGAATCCAGTTAACCAATCTGACATCCAGACCCATGTGCTGCAACTTAAATATCAGCTTATCATGTGGCACCCTATCAAATGCCTTTGCTAAGTCTAAGAAAATTGCAGTATATGCCTTTCCCTCATCTAATGTTCTTGTACCTTTATTATAAAAGGCTAGCATATTGCTAAAACAAGAGTGCCCTTTCACAAATCCATGTTGACTCTCACAGATAACATTACCTTCATCTGCCCAATGCTGTATACTCTCCCCCTCCCTCACTCGCCAAGATCTTAACAACTACTGATGACACACAGACTAGCCTATAATTAGACACTTCCAGTCTGTTACCATCCTTATGCAGTGGCACTATCTTACCTTCCTTCCATTCCCTGGGCACCTTTGCCGAAGCCAGACTTTCATTGAAAAGCCAGGTTAAAGGCACTGTCAGTTCCCTAGCACATTCTCTCAAAACTCGTGGTGAAATACCATCCATTCCCAAAGCTTTACTGACATCCAGAGTACTCAGTATCTGAAACACACTCTCCTCCTGTACCTCTAAACCTCGAACCAGCCCTATCCCTCTAGCATTAAAACTGACTCCTCTCGTAGTCAGTTTTAATTTTCCCACTGGTGCAGGACACCAGAGTGTACAGATTTGAAATTGGAAGTGATCACTATTTAGTCTTGAGCAGGATAAAATTGAATTTTGTATTGAAAATAAGAACATGTAAGAAAGTTTTAAAGCGAATAAAAGTTGAGCAGCTCTCAGATGTGAACTGTAGACTAAAATACACAATGATTATTGAAGAAAAAATGAAAGAGCTTAAGAACAGGAACCAAACCTTGGAGATTCAGTGGCAATCCTTGAAGAAAACCCTGATTGATTCAGCCAGAGAGGTATGTGGTGAGGTTGTCTGCAAGGATAGAAAATTCAGAACTCCATGGTGCACACAGGAAGTTAAAGAGGCAGTAAAAGAAAAGAAGAAAGCATATCTAAAGTTCCTGGCAAATAAGTCCGTTTGTGCTCTTAGAGAATACAGAGACAAATGTAAGAAAGCTAAACACTCTGTAAAACTGCCTAAATAAAAGTCATGGAAAGACTTTGGCAAGAACATAGAAAATAAATATCAAGAAGGTGGCAAAATATTCTGTAGGTTGTTGAAGAAGCTTAGAAACAGAGTAAAGAGCACTGTAAAAGGACTTAGAGATGATAAAGGTGACATGAAAACGTGAGAAAAAAAAGATATCCTTGAAGTATGGAGTAATTACTTTGAAAAATTGCTAAATGAAACAAGCAGTGATAGCACAGGGATAAAAAAACACTCAACAGTCTTACAATCAGAATATATATCCATACTTGAAGTAGAAACTTGAAAATGTGGAAAGGAAAAAACTATCAAAACTTGAAATGTGGAAAGGCAGCAGGAGTAGATGATATTCGACCAGAAATACTGAAGTATGGTGGTATAAAGGTCTTACAGTGGCTGCACTGCATAGTTCAGAAGTCCTGGACAGAGGGACATATTCCCGATGATTGGAGTAGAGCTCTTGTAGTACCCATATATAAAAAGGAAAATAAAACTGAATCTGAGAATTACAGTAGGTATTTCCCTATTGAGTGTTCGGTAAGATTTATGCAAGTATACTTGAGAAATGATTGAGAAGAATTGTGAAAAAAAAGCTTGGTGAAGAACAAGCTGGATTCAGGGCAAATAGAGGCTGTCAGGATCAGATCTTCACTTTACTACAAATAGTTGAGAAGTCATGGGAATATAACAAAGATCTGTATTTAAGTTTTGTCGATCTGGAAAAGGCATATGACAAGGTGCCATGAGAGAAGCTATTCAATACGCTACAGTTATATGGTGTCAATAGGGCATTATATCAAGCAATACTTAGTGTTTATAAGTTGTAAGTTAGCAGTTAGAATTGAAGGAAGTACAGGAAGATGGTTTAATGTTAAATGTAGTGTGAGACAAGGATGTACATTATCCCGTCTATTATTCATTATCTATATCGATCACATTATGAAGGAAAGTGGTATTAAACATGATATCAGAATTGGAGATGTTAATGTCAGCTCTTTGCTTTATGTAGATGATGTTATAGTTCTAAATTAAATTAATCTGCTACAAGTCTGCAAAATTCCCTGACTAAATTGTCAGGGAATCTTGCAGACTTGTAGCAGATTTATTACAAGTCTGCAATAGTTCATACCATATCTATAACTGTTGTAATAGATATGGTATGAAGGTCAGCAATAAAAATATGAAGACAATGAAAATAGGCAGAATCGTTGAAAATGTCAACTGTGTTATGAATGGAGAACCCGTGGAACAAGTAAAACATTTCAGCTACCGAGGCATGATTTTTAGTGAAGATGGTAAATTAAATATGGAAATAGACAACAGAATCAACAAAGCTGTTGTGTTAGGAAGTCAGTTGAATAAATTCATATGGCTAAATTAGCTGTATACAAAACAGTGTTCAAATCAGTTTTAACTTATGGATCTGAGAGCTGAGTCAGAAGTAAAACACATGACCAAAGACTAGTGACTGCAGATATGAGAGCCCTGAGAAAGATTAGAGGCATGAAATAGATGGCATCAATGGCAATATCATATTAAAAACGAGAATATTTGTAAAGAAGTTGACATTGTCAGCATCCAGGAATGCGTTAGCAGAGCTAATCTCAAGTGGTATGGTCACTTAAACAGAATGGGCAAGGAAAGATTAAAAAAACAAGTGTTCTCTGCCAGGCTGGCAGCAAACGACCCAGAGGAGGACCAAAATATAGGTGTATTGATACAGTATAAAGTGCCTTAGAAGATAGAAATATAAGACCTGATAATGTTGGAGTTTTGACAAGTAACAGACTGATTGGGTGGAAAATTGTAGATAGGAAGTTAATAATGATGTAAATTTTTCATGTAGTACTATCCTGTACACCCCGTTGAGGGTACATGGCAAGAATTTGATGATGATGTACCTACATTAGTTACTGCAATTTTTATCAAAAAAAGTTATTAAGAGTCCTTTGAACAGTTTTAGTTTTTTTCTTATCAGCATAAATTCTTTGATTGTTCATTGCCAGTTCTTTGATTGTTATCTCCTTTGGAACCTCATCTTCACATTCCATTTGTTCGTTGTCTTCATATGTGCATTGTTATTTAATTTCAAGAAGATCATTGTTGCTGAAATTTTTTGAATTTGAATCCAATAATTCTTTAACATCTTCTGCATCAACACTATCAAAACCAAGGGCTTCAATTCCAACGATTTCTTCAACCACATTGTTCAGAGGATTTTGAAAACCACCTGAGTCATTAGCGCAATCTAATGACTCAGGTGGTTTTCAGAATCCTGTGAACAACGTGGTTAAAGAAATCACACTTGCTCTCACGAGTCATGAATATTTTCAATTGCGTGTTTAATGTTAAAATTAGGCTTTATAGCCAGGCTGCAGCTCTTCTTTTTTTGATATAATTTTTTTTTTGAATCCAATAATTCTTTAACATCTTCTGCATCAACACTATCTAAACCAAGGTCTTCGATTCCAACGATTTCTTCAGCCACGTTGTTCACAGGATTTTGAAAACCACCTGAGTCATTAGTGCAATCTAATGACTCAGGTGGTTTTCAGAATCCTGTGAACAACGTGGTTGAAGAAATCACACTTGCTCTCATGAGTCATGAATGTTTTCAATTGCGTGTTTAATGTTAAAATCAGGCTTTGAAAATTACTTTATAGCCAGGCTGCAGCTCTTCTTTTTTTGATATAAAAGTTCTAGATAGCATTTTTTTTTCAATAGAAGCTAGTTTCATCTACATTGAAAATTTGGTGGTAATCTTAATCATTTTCTTCGATACTTTTCTGCAGCTCAGCGGGAAATGTAGATGCAGCATCTTCATTGGCACTTGCAGCTTCACCTGTTATTTTCACATTCTTTAGTCCAGCCCTAGATTTTAAATTTTCAAGCTAGCCTTTGCTAGCTGCAAATTTTGAATTGTCTTCTTTATATTTTTCTCTTTAAGTCTTGAAAACAGGCTTAGAACTTTGGCCGTGATATTATCATGCTCACAACTTTCTTTCTCTCAGCCAGGAAACTGTCCTAGAGGTTTGCATGTTTTTGTGTGGTAAATTTAAAGGCACATTAATGAAAATTCTTCTTGCGTATATAAAGGGATTGTTGCAATTAATTTTGCAGTGTTAATCAATTCCCTCGTTAAGCAAGGGATACCTGTACAAGTAAACCTCTCAACTCATAAACAGTCACCAGTATGGTTTCCATTCCTGTTGATCACAAAGGATTGGATCTTTTTGTTTGTCACTCACCTTTGGATAGATGGACAATTGCCATGGAAATGTTTGATAGATCTCGGGTGCCTGTTATTGAGTGACCGTCTTCTGACTTTTTCAACTGGGTTTGCCAGTTTTCTGTTGAATGCACATTGTGTGATGGTGAGTTTATTGTTATCTTCAAAATTTGTGGATAGAAACGAAGTTCTTTCCCCTACTGTCTTCCATATATCCATTACTTCTGTGTATTTCACCACAAGGATCTATTCCTACACTCTCTTCTATACACAGTTGACTCATAGGAATAGTTTGTTATTTGGTAATTTATAGGTATCATTCTGTCTGTGGTGATTTTTCGATTGGAACTTTCAAGGAGTTTGTTAGAGTGAGTAAGTTTGATAGTTGTATATTGCACTGCTCTTTCTTATTTAACAAAGACAAACAGAACTTCCAGAATATAATCCAAACTGTCAAAACTGTTTCAAGTTGCGATGGTGATAACCTTGTTAATTTCAGTTCTGACAGGTAAAAACTCATTCCTGTCATATTTATTTCTCACAGAAAAAAAAAAAAAAAAATCCTTCCACTCTTACTTTTGATAACACTCCAGACAGAATGTAATTTCTCTTCTTTGAATATCTGTCCTGAAGTCCTTCATAGTGTAAAAGTATATTACAGATACCAACTTATCAGTATCCAAAAATTAAGTTTTTGCTTTCGCTCAATGTGTTCTTTACCTCTGAACAATTTCATATAAATTACAAATCATTTACCTGTTAAATACTTGACTCATACAGAGAATAGAAATTATGTTGATTAATGTCCTATCTCTCACCAGTTCACTCTGCTCTTCACGTATGCATTCAATTTATGCTGTTTGCATTTCCTATAAATATTTCTATGGTTGCTGTTCCTCATAATTGGCATCAGTAATTCACCCACTTTCCTTGAATCTTTTAAACATCTGCAAGAGCTATTCAGTACTCCTCCACAGTTGAACTCCAAACTCACAGAACATATTTCTTTTAATTCGTTCATTTCTTCTACTTCTGCTGATTAAAACTTTCTTTCTTCTTATGTACTAAAGAGCACAATTTACATGTCTTCAAATTTAATAAGTTTGTTCTCTTTTTCTTCTCAGCTACTATCCACACTGCATGCAACTTATAGGACACACATATAACATTACAAATGTTAATTGTTAATAATTTTTTTTCCAAGTATATCTATTCACACCTATTCTTTCTCTCTCTTATATTTCCCATCCTTGCATGGCTTACTAATGATGGTTCACATATTTAGACATTTTTGGAATTCAGATATATCAACCAAATATAGCATTCTTTGTAATTATTGCTTTCTAATATATCCTAAAACAAGCATATTAGCCCCCCCCCCCATCTCCCATGCAGATTTTGCTAGAGTTGAAGAACTGTCACAAAGTGTGGCATGTTTGCCAAAACACAAGCATGAAATTGCAACAGGGCATGGTATTTTCTCTCAACCTGCCAGATGGTTAGTGTGATTTCAAGAGAGTGTCGATTGCCTAACATGAACGTGTTAAACTAAACCCCCATTTGTTTGCCCATCTTTCTAGCTTATTCAAATTCTCCTGAAGGGCTACCACCTCAGCATTATTACTAATAACCCTTTTAGCTTATCTCCCAGCAAATTCATTGACAATGTCATTGATATAAAGGTTAAACAATATGTCCCAATACTGAGCCCTGAGGGCCTACTTGTAATCTTCCGTGTCCTTGATACTACTCTCCCATACACAACTCTGATATCTATCAGACAGCCAAATCCCAATCCACTTTTGTAAAATCCAAAAAAAAAGGGGCAGTATATGCCTTTCCCTCATCAGCTACTCTTGTTATTTTATTATAAAAGCCAATTAGCCAATTTTATTATAAAGCCAAAATAATAAGAAAACAATTACAATAACTGTTTCAAGCTTTTTTGATGAAAGAATCCTTAAAGCCATTCATGTTGCATTTTAATGGAATAATTTATAGCACAAAGAGAAATAATTAAACAGTAGGATTAATCATTTCAATATCTTGTCTCAGTCAGAGACATCGTCAGGAATACATTGTTAAAATGTATTCCTGACGATGTCTCTGACGTGTGGAGTGAGTTTGATGGGTGAAAGGATCTGTATAAGATGGATGGCTTGCTTGAATGGTTACGGTGTAAGAAGACTTGAGAAAGTGTTACTGAATGTAGTGGATGTGCCAATTCAGGGAAACTAGATTTGTTAAGGAGAGTGTGGAGAGGACACACGGGAGGAAGGAATTGGATTTTATGCGGTTATGCGGAGGGTGAGTTCGAGGTTATATCGTAGTGAGTAGTGTTCGTGCAAGCTCCTGATAAGATAAGTATTATTTTCAGTTATCGTTGATAAAATTACTTAATATTGCGTAGTTTTGTTTGCCTTGCGTATTTTAGTGCGTCTGTTTGTGTGTTTTTGGTGTGTTATAACCTATAATTTGATAAAACACGTTGCAAATAAGTATGGCACCTGCACGAAGGAAAATGGCGGCCAGTAATGATGGTTCGCCATCTTTATCAAAGAACGGTAGTATAAAAGAAATGAGTCAGTGTACTAGCTGTGAAATGTACGCTTGCGGAGTGCAGTCGGAGTGTGGTTAGAAGATAATAAAGGATTGAATGTGTGTAGAAAATGTAGGGAGAATGAGGAATTGAAATGTATTTCGGATCATGAGTGTAATATTTTTGTCAAACTTCAGAATGAAGAAAATAGGGATATGACAAGAAACGGCAAGGTTGTACATGAGAATTGTGAGAGTGTGAATATAGAAAGTGTGAATGATAGTATTAAATATTTCTCAGAGAATAAAAAAGATGAGATAGATGCATTGAGTGAGATCGCGTTGTTGAAAGGTGCGATAGAAAGGGCAAAACAGCAGCTAGAGTGCATGAACAAAAGTCGACTGAATGAACCAACCAATAATAAAAGGTATGACAGGTAAATAGACGTATGAATGTGAACATGAACAAAATGAAGGATAGAGTGCTGTATGGAGACTCGTTAGTACGAGGTGTGTTAGTAGAGGATTTGACAAAATCGTACCAACCTGGTGCGACCATAAAGGATGTAACTGAGTCTATTAAAGAGCAAAAGGAAAGGGTGAAAGAAATGATTGTTGTGGCAGGTACGAAAAGGAGATAAAATGGAAATGATAGAAGACCTGAATGAATTGTTTGAGGTAGCAAAAGAAAAGAGTGAGAGAGTTAGAATGATTAGTCTTTTGCCACGGTATGACAGTGAAATGTTTAAAAGGAGGGCCATAATTGCGAATGACTTTATGCGTGGGTTATGTATGACGAGTGGTGTGGAATTTGTGAACGTGTGCAGTGAGTTTGATGGGCGAAAGGATCTGTATAAGATGGATGGCTTGCATTTGAATGGTTATGGTGTAAGAAGACTTGAGAAAGTGTTGCTGAATGTAGTGGATGTGCCAATTCAGGGAAACTAGATTTGTTAAGGGGGGGGGGGGGGAGTAGATATACAGTCCTTAGGGAGGCATTTGAATGTAAGAATGAACATAATATGCCACAGCAAATTAGGGCAACAAATCAGAGTGGGATAGTTAATATAAAAACATCAAGGTAGGGTTGGGACTAATGGGGGTCTTAAATTCATGTACACTAATACTAGGAGTATTAGGAACAAGAAGGAAGAGTTTTTGGCCATGGTTGGCACTTCCAGACCACAGGTTATTGGTATTAGTGAGACATGGCTGACTGTAGATGATATAGCCAGTGGGATTGAATGTGATGGGTATAGTGTGTTCAGGAATGACAGAGAGAATAAAATGGGGGGAGGAGTATTGTTGATGGTAGCTGATGAGCTACAGCCAAGGAGAATAGAAGTTGAATTGCAGGATAGAGAAAAGAGCACATTTGAGGCCATTTGGTGTTAGATTGTGGCAGCAGAACTAAATATACAATTGGGTGCTGCTATAGACCAGGTGATGGAAAAGATGGTGGTGACAATATGCACAAGAAAATAGAAGAAATGAGCGGAAGGAAGGAGGGTGATTATTATTGGAGATTTCAACTATGGTCGCATTGATTGGAGTGAGGAGAGGACACACGGGAAGAAGGAATTGGATTTTATGCGGTTATTAAGGGATAACTATCTGCGACAGCATGTAACGGAAAATACTAGGGGTCAGAGAGTGCTTGACCTAGTCATTACATCTGTGGATTTGGCTGTAACAAATATGACCATATTGCCACCAATTGGTGAGAGTGATCATAGGGTCTTGACTTGGGAGGTGGCTAAAGGTGTAGAATTTTCAATTAAGACAGGGTACATGTGGAATTATCGGGCTGGAAAGTATGACAAGCTTAGGAGTTTGGTTGGTTCAGTGCCACGGCATGTACAACTGCAAGAACTAGAAGTTGATAGTGCATGGGAGGTAGTTAAGAAGTGTTTACATGAAGCAATGGCTGATTGTATACCTAGAGTCCGAATAATAAATCAACTAGGGGTTAAATGGATGAATAACACCGTTAAGCTTGAGCTGCAAAAAAAGAAACACCTATGGAATGAATTTAAGGAGAAAGGTGACCGGCAGGCACATGAACAGTATAAAGCGCAGGCCAGAAGGGTGACGAGTGTGGTAAGAAACGCAAAAAAGGATTACGAAAGAACATTGGCCATACAGGCTAAAGAGAATCCTAAACAGTTTATTAGATATGTAGCAAGTAAAAGGAAAAATGTACATGGCAGAATGATTTTAAAGAATGCCGATGGTAGGGAGGTAACTGAATCAGTTGAGATAGTTGAGTTACTGAGTAAGCACTTTGCAAGAATATATCATCCAGGTGGTGACATTGTAGAAACGAATAAACCAGTAGATTATACGGGAATTGTGGTGAATGAAGTGGAGGTGAGTAGTCTATTGCATAACCTCAATGTCAATACATCTGTGGGATTGGATGGTATACCAGCTCATGTTGTACGAGAAGCAGCTAAAGAATTATCAGTACCCTTGACCATTTTGTTTAATTTGAGTCTCGGGTCTGGGTTAGTCCCGAGTGGGTGGAAAGAGGGAAAAATAGTTCCACTGCATAAAGGTGGTTCCAAGACTGCTGTTGTAAATTACCGACCGATTAGCATATCAGGAATCATTGTCAAGGTCTTAGAGAAATTAGTCAAGAAAAGAATACAGGATTGGATAGATGAAAATGGGATATTGTATGGGGGACAACATGGTTTTGTGAAGGGTAGATCATGTCTCAGTAACTTGCTCACGTTTTATAACACAGTGACGGCTGAACTGGATAGGGGTAATGGGTTTACCGTGATACTACTGGACCTTGCCAAGGCCTTTGATAGGATACCACATGGAACTCTAATCAGTAAACTGGAGCAGAAGGGGATAGATATAGGGTTGGTGAGATGTATAGGAGGGTGGTTGAAGGAGAGATACCAGAGAGTGGTTTATTCAGGAGTGGAGTCTAAAAGACGTCTTGTGACTAGTGGAGTGCCGCAGGGCTCTGTTCTTGGACCACTGCTTTTCAATTTTTTCATCAATGATATTGGAAAGGATTTGACAGGAAGTGTTCACTTGTTTGCTGATGATGCAAAGTTGGGTAGAGCAATTGTGAGTCCACAGGATGTCAAAATTTTACAGGATGATTTGGATAGTTTGTAGGACTGGGCTCGGAAAAATGGATGTCAATTTAATGTTGCAAAGTGTAAGGTTATGCACTTTGGGGTGAAAAGAATAGCAGCAGTATATCACATTGGCAGAACCGTACTCCAGGAGATTGATGAGGCCAGGGATTTGGGAGTGTTGGTGGATAGGGAGTTGAAGTTTATGGGCACATTGCAAAAGTGACTAAAATAGCTCACCAAATCACTTGGCTTCTGAAAAATACTTTAACATGCAGAGACAAACAAGTTGTTGTTCCTTTGTATCGAGCCTTGATAAGACCCCATCTGGACTTCTGTGCCCAGTTATGGGCACCAGGGTTTCTTTGTGATGGGGAGGAACTGGAGAGGGTCCAGAGACAAGTGACCATGATGATAGCAGGTCCGTGGAATGAACCTTATGAGAATAGGTTGAGGATTTGTGGGTTGCAGAAATTGGTCGATAGGTGAAGGAGGGGTGATATGATTGAGACATTCGAATTACTGAAGGGTTTGTATAAGATTGATCCAGAAGATATTTTTGAAAATATGACTGGTGGTGGGAAGACTAGGGGCCATGCATGGAAGCTGGGCAAGAGCATAGTTGACAAGGATGTTAGAGCTAGGTTTTTTTCTTGGAGAGTGGTGAATGAGTGGAATAAGCTTCCAGAGTCTGTTGTGGGTGCTTTGACCGTGAATGAGTTCAAGGCAAGGTATGATAGATACTGTGTGAATGTTGAATAGTTGTTCTTGACATGATGTTAGGGCCTCCCTCGATGAGTCTGTCGACTCCTTGGAGTTTCCCGGAACAATAATAATAATAATAATAATAAAATTGCAATAAGACACACAAGTAACAATAAGTGGAAAAATGAAATAGAATAAATAAAGACTACTGAAGTCATATGAGGGGGTGCTCTCTATGGGTGCTCTTGGCTATCCTTAGATGTTTGGCAAGAGGCCTAAGAATTAAAGTTTTCCAAATTTTGGATAATTTAATACAACCATATTTATTAAGATTAGGCTGGTTTTTTTAAGCCTGCTGCAGATTCTAAAATTCTTTCAAGTTTGTATTTGCTGTGATGGAGCATGGTAGTTTTCTTCCATCTGATTTTGTGCAAGGCATCCAATGCATGGTCTGCTAGACCTGATTGACCATCGGTGTGGCCAAGAATTTATTTTTTGTGTTCTAGGTGGATGCTAACAGATCTTCCAGTCTGACCATAATATGATAATTTGAAAGAACAGGGAACCTTGTAAATGCCTGGAATAGAGAGGGGAGGAAGCAGATCTTTAGGAGAGCAGAGATGGGAAACCAGCTTCAAATGAGGTTTGAAAGCAGTGCAGAGATTATATATCTTCAGAGTTCTGGTATTTTTTTCTTAAGTGCCATCGCAGCAAATACAAACTTGACTCTTTTTAGAATCTGCGGTAGACTTAAAAAACATCCTAATCTTAATAAATATGTTGTCTTAAACTTCCCATAATTTGGGAAACTTTAATTCTGAAGCCTCCTGCCCAACATCTAATGCTAGCCACCAGCACTCATAGGTGCCCCTCATAGGACTTTAGTCTTTATCTCCTTTCTTCCACTTACTGTTTCTTGTGTGTTTTTATGTGTGTTATTACAATTTCAACATTGTATTCCTGATGATGTCTCTGTGACTGAGATGAAATATTGAAATGATTAAACCTGTTGTTTAAATATTTCTCTTTGTGCTGTAAATTATTCCTTTCAAGTATAACATGAATGTAAACAATCACCTAAGCATTAGATAAAAAGGTGGAATTAATAAGTCTTAATAGTCGAAACATTATTGAAACAATGTTCCTCATCACACTCAACAGGTGAACATCCATTTGGAAAAATGTCACTCTTCTACATCCAGAAGAGTTTGGAAAGTTTGGCAGAAAGTTCAAAAAATGTAAAGAAACTGCATTCAGGAGATATCCTTACTGAAGTAGCTACAGTAGCACAATCCAAAAAATTACTCCAAGCAACATCTATTGGGGCAGGGCCAGCTTAACAAGGTAAGCAGGCAATGCATTGCATCGGGGCACTGAAGTGAGTAGAAAAAATATCTCAACTAGTGGTGAATGTCTTTTCCAAATATGCAGTGATTTCTTCTTTGTGCTAAAAGAAAATACCAGATGATGACGATGATAATAATAATAAGAAGAAAATGCTATGTATTTTCTTTTTCATTGAAAAAGAAAATACGTTATGCACTAATGAAAATAACAAAAAGAAAATACGTTATGCACTTATGCACCGACCGAGAGTTTGCTTATAAAAAATACACCTCCCTGCAGTTTCAAGTTCCTTAGTATTGAAAGAGAGTTTTTGCTCTCTTCTGATCTCTGATGAAAACCAACCAGTTTGAAACAGCTGTCAGGCCAGTGAAACCTTAAAAAATGGACCAAATTAGAAAGCGAATATATGGAAACCTGGGCAGCGTGCATGTTTTCTGAGATGGTCTGCGCTAGGGTGACTCGTAAATGCCGGCAGGCGTATTCCCATAAGCTCTCTGGTCAACTTATTTTTATAAAAATTTCATAATTTCTACATTCGGCTTTGAAATAATGCTGGATCTAATATCCACTTAATTTTTATAATTATTAATATTATGATTTTTTCTAATATGTCTTTTTTTTTTTGCATCCAGAGAGTGATTCAGGGTTAATTATTAGGGAAGACTGATCATCATGGTGTCATTTCTATGCCCATGCATTCACATTGGTTATTAGGTGTGTATGTGATTTGACAAAGGCCCGAAAAAAACATTTCCCCAAGTGAGAAAAAGATATTGGAGTGAAACTCTTCCTAAGTTTGGTATTATGGGAAGGCAAAGTACAAAGTTGGTACAATTTGGATTATTATTGTTGTTAGACCTGGTTACATTGTGCTCCAATAAGAAAGGTGCTGGAAATACAATTTAAGTAAAGAGTAAATAAACTTTAATTAAAGTAAGCATGAAAAGGGTAATAAAAGGTAAAGCATGCAAGACAGGGTAAAATAAAGGTATATTTAAGATAAAAATGAAAACATTAGTAACAATGAAGGATTTAGAAAAAAAAATTAATTTAAAGAAAAATTGAAGAAGAAATAAAAGTAAATAAAACTGGAATTTGAAGTAATTATAAAAGTGAAATAAAATGTGAAAATAAAATAAAAATGAAGTAAAATGTAAAAATTAAAATAAATGAAAATGAAGCAAAGAATACAAAATGAAATTAAAAGAGATGTAATAATAAAATAAAGTAGAAAATAAAGTTAACAAGCAATGGGGTAAGAGATTAAAAAAATAAAAGGGAAGAGTTTTAGAAGAACTGTCAAAGCTTTGACACTTTGACTAATTTTTCTTTGGTTCTGTTATGGAAGTTTTAGGATAATATTGCTTTTGGATTGGTAACATAATACGTGGAAAACTCCATCTTTTCCTGAAAATATTGTCCTAATTCTTCTAGCTGTAGTTTTAGGTAGTTTTATCGAAGTTCTTGAACTTTTTTTGATATCTTCTATTGTTTTCTTTTGCTTTTGAAATGTTTCTAATTTTCCATATATTGTATTTAATTTCACTTAGTAGATAGAGGAGTTGAATTCTCACGCTTCCTTTTCCAGGAATGTATTGTAGATTGAGTGCTTGTTCCTTCCTTAGTATGTTGCATCTACCTCACTCCTGCCACAAATTTTTCTCAAGATGACTTTGATGTCATATTGCAATTACCATCCCCCTTGCTTTTAATGAGGGATTTAAATGAAAACAGCACTCTCTGGGGTGGTGCCCAAACAAACATCAGAGGAAGAGTTGTTGAGCATATGCTCAACAGCAATCGCTCTCTCTCTCTCTCTCTATTAAACACAGGAAGCAGCACCTTCCATATGCCTACCCTGACATTCATGGCCATTGACTTAACTATCTGCTCACTCTCCCTTTTCCCACTGTTTAAGTAGGAAACTAATGACGACCTATTTAGGAGCGATCACTTTCCCGTGCCATCCACTCTTCTACATGGGCAACCATGTACTACATCGTGGATATCACAATGGACCATTCAGCATTGAGCATGCTGAATGGGCCACCTATTTCTCATTAGAAGTTTTTAATTCTGCAACAGTCAGTTCTCCTATCAGTGAATGCAATGAAGCATCTAACAGAGTGTATTACAGCAGCAGCCACAACGGCAATTCCTAAGAAATCTAGTTGGTTCCCACATTTTCCTAAGCAATGGTGGAATGATGATTGCATAGCAGTCAAAGAAGCTCAAAAGAAGGCTTGGTGTATTTTTTGCAGATACCCACAACAACAGCATTGCTTTCAAATGAGCTCAAGCACATGGTCAAGACACATCAGGCATAATAGCCAAAAGGAATCCTGGATCCAATTTACTTCTTCTATATCAAAATCCACCAACTGTAAAGAAGCATGGGAAAAAATTCAGAAAATGAAATGCAGATAATACTACTCAACAGCTCTATCCTCGAGCACAGTGGTTGCACAGTTGCTGATCCAACAGTGATTGCTGATACACTCGGGGAGACTTTTGCAAAAATATTGGCAACATCTTCTTATCCCTCTGAGTTTCTTGCGCAAAAAAGGGAAGCATCTTCTGGCTTAGGAAAGGCATTTATAATTGCCTTCGTCTGATTCGGACTCATCAAATGTGTGCAAAGATGTCTACATGTATAAGGCATTAGAGAAGAATAGAGATCTGCAAGTTGTCCAGCTGTGAAAGGAAGACTGCAGACAAGACTATACAAAAGAACAAGCAGGTAGATTACTATGTCTGTACTAATGCTAGGAGTACTTAGAAACAAAGGGGTAGAGTTTGCTGCTTTAGTCAATATGTTGCGACCTCAGATTGTAGGTATTAGTGAGATCTGGCTATCAGAATCAGACCTACTAACTGGTATTGAGTGTCAAGGTACAATATTTTTAGGAAGGAGAGAAGAGGAGGAGGCGCTGCTAATGATATCAGAAGACTTGAATTCAGTTAGAGTTGAGACCTATGATTGTAGTACTACTACCACTTACAATATTTCATGTGGCAGTGAATTTGAAGTTATTTGGTGTGATGTGGAATCTAACAAGATCAATTACATAGTGGGGTGTTGTTACAGACCTGTTGGATCGGTTACTAATGATGAAGAAATGCATCACCAAATAAAAAAGATGAGCACAAAAAAAAGAGTAATCATAATGGGAGACTTTAATTATCCAAATATTGATTGGGTAGCAGTAGAATCTCGCGAGAAGAATGAAAATGCACTTATTGATCTGTTGTGGGACAACTTCCTCAAGCAACATGTGATAGAAGGAACTCAAGGTCAAAGAGTGTTAGATTTGATTATAGTGAGAGTGCATTTCAGTTAAAGATGTAACTATTCTGCCTCCAGTTGGTTACAGTGATCATGCGGTACCCACTTGGGCAGTGACTAAGTTGTTGAATGTTCTGTTCAGAAAGGGTTACATGCTGAACTACCAAGCAGGAAATTATGACCAACTGAAGAGTATACTGAATTAAGTGGAATGGGATCAGTTGTTAGATGGAAAGAATATTGACAGTGCATGGGAAGTATTTAAACAATGCTTAAATGATGCGATATCAGAATGTGTCTCAAGAGTTTGAAGTATACATAGGGTAGGAGTCAAATGGATGTGTAATCCTGTTAAGCAAGAGATTTGTAAGAAAAGGACGATGTGGAAAGAATAACATGTGCATAAGGACTTCTGTTATGAATGTTATGAGCAGTAGGCTAGAATAGTCACAATTGTTGTACAGAAAGCAAATTCTGAGTGTGAAAAGAAACTGGCTCTGCATTCTAAAGACAACCCACAAGAATTCTATTGATATGCTGCAAGTAAAACAAGGAATGAATATGAAAGAATAACTCTTCTAAATCCAGTTGGCATGAGGGTTACAGATGCAGAAGAGGTTGTTCAGTTAATGAGTGCCCATTTTGTTAAAAGCTATCAATCTGGTGTACACAACATTGAGCTCACTGTTAATGTACCTCTTCACTGGATGAAGAAATGCAGGTGTATGAAGATGAGGTATTAGAGCTGTTGTATAAATTGAATAAGAATTCAGCAATAGGGACTGATGGGATAAGGGACTGATGTAAAACAAGGAATGAATATGAAAGAATAACTCTTCTAAATCCAGTTGGCATGAGGGTTACAGATGCAGAAGAGGTTGTTCAGTAAATGAGTGCCCATTTTGTTAAAAGCTATTAATCTGGTGTACACAACATTGAGCTCACTGTTAATGTACCTCTTCACTGGATGAAGAAATGCAGGTGTATGAAGATGAGGTATTAGAGCTGTTGTACAAATTGAATAAGAATTCAGCAATAGGGACTGATGGGATATCAGCACATGTGCTAAAAGAGTGTTCAGCCTAACTGGCTATTCCTTTGACCAGGCTGTTTAAATGAGTCTCAGAACAGGGAAGATTCTGTAGGAATGTATGGTAATTCCATTGCACAAGAGTGGTGCAAAGACCAGTGTATCCAACTATCAACCAATTAGTATCTCAGGAGTGGTGGTGAAGATTTTGGAAAAATTGGTCAGGGATCTCATTCAGAAATAGGTTGACAGTGATTCTCTACTTTGCAATGAACAACATGGTTTACTAAGGGAATGTCATGTCTTAGCAACTTGCTCACATTCTATAACAATGTTACCATTGGACAAGACAAAGGGAATTGATAGACCATGATACTTTTTGACTTTGCTAAGGCTTTTGACAGAATACAGCATGGTAGATTGTTGCATAAATTGGAGAAAATGGGTTTGGGTTATACAATATTAGCATGGATAAGAGGATGGCTGACCGACAGATATCAAAAAAGTGGTATATGGGGACTGTGAGTCTGCAAGATTTAAGGTAACAAGTGGTGTACCATAAGGATTAATGCTTGGTCCACTGTTATTCAATCTGTACATTAATGATATTGGGAAAGATTTGACAAGCGACATATAGCTATTTGCTGATGATGCAAAGATTGGTAGGGTAATCAGGAATGCTGCTGATATGCAGTACTTGCAGAATGATTTGAATGGGCTTTAATTGTGAGCATTGGAAAATGGATGTCAGTAAATGTAGTCATTCACTTTGGTATGATTAGATATCCAATGTCATATTATATTGGTGGGATTATGCTAGAAGAAACTGATGAGGCTACTGATCTTGAAGTGTTAGTAGACAGGAAGTTGAAGTTCAGGGGCCATATAACAAAGATTGCAAATACAACTCAAAAGATAGTTGCAGTGCTGAAATGAATGTTCACATGTAAAGATAAGGATGTTATTTTCCTCTTTACAAGGTCTTGATAAGATCTCACTTGGACTATTGTGCACAGATCTGGTCTTTTGGTTTCCATTGTGATTCTGATATATTGGAGAATTTCTTAATTGTTGAAAAGGAAGGAGAAGAGTGCCCATAAACTTTTTTGAACTTCGAATGAATTTCTTTTGGTGTTAAACCTTCTTTTACACAGAATTTTATAACCGCACGACACTCAATTTTACCCATTTCAAGGGATACAGACAACACTTTTGCTTCAGACACCTGTATAAAACATTCGATAGAATGACTTGCAGTTTTACATGGATGCTTATGACAGATGTACCAACTTAGAAAAAAAAATGGTGCCAATAGTGTTGCCATCTATGGTCGAGGGCGAGAACTTTTCAGACCACCCTCATACATCCCTCTCTCTTTCTCTCACCTTGCACTCCTGCTTACCTGTTTTCTTGTGATCTCTCCATCCCTAGTTCCAGCACTATTTTGCCTTCCTTTTCTATCATTCCTCTAACCCTCTTACTCCACCTTTTGTTCTTCTTGCATCAGTGAGTCTTTCCAGTGCCCCAGTACCCAATTTCACTCTTCTGAATTCATTATTCATGTGTTACACCTCCTCCTATCTCAGTATCACTCTGTCTCTCTCTCTCTTTCCAAGCTACCTGCTCTTGCTGAACATTCTCCCATCAAATTCATCACCATCCTCTAAATCAAGTATATTCATTTCCATATGGCAATCATCCTCACCCTGACTCACACCACTTGTCTCTCTCTTTCTATGCCTGTGTTCACTCATTTCAGATACACTGCTACTGTACTGGAGCCACTTAAATTTAACTTGATATCAAGTTGCCAAGCTCTTCCTACATTTTATGTAAATAATGCAATTAATTTAAAAAATTATTTTAAAGAATGCAAAATGATAGGAAATGCTAGAAAATTTCCAGGAATGCCTTCATGAGTACTTAACAATGCTTATAATAGAAATGCCGTTGAAAAATTGAAATATGCATTGGCTACTAGAAAAGATACTTTACTTGAAATGTTGAAATATTGTGATGTAAAATTTTTGCACTGGTTACACAATAGAAGGCATGATAAAAAGGTCAAATGTCAGATGATTAGAGTAGAGTTCTTATTATTTCACTTGGTCACCAAAGCATCTTAGAAGCACAAAGACATTCACTAAGCATATGCACACAAGTATACCAGCAGCAAGACAAATGATTAGTGAAAAAAATGTAATTTTCATTAAATAACTAAACAAAGAAGGTGTAGACTGATTGCAAAAAAAAGGCAGTATCCTACAGTCTTAATTGATGCTATCTATGAGTACAGTAATGGAATCTTACTGAAAGTTGCAAGATGGTCTCACAAATTTTTGGTAATGTTAGGCTGTGAATTTGTTTAAATTAGGAGAATTTGTAGTGCTGGGGCAGATTTGTTGAACAGTCTTTAAGATGTGTATCTGCATCAGTATAAAAGGGAGGGATGTTTTCTTTCATTGGCCATATCCAGTGATCTGTATCCATGGCATGGTCTGCCACTCAGAATACCTGTAGTATAGATAACAGACATAGTTTCTGTTCTTCCAGTTTGCCTTTGGGCAGACTGGAAGTACACAGAAACTATGTTTGTCACACAATCATTCTGGATGATAGACCATGCCATGGATACAGTGAGGGGAAAAACATTCCTTTTATGCTGAAAATCTGAAAAAAAAAATCTGAAAACTATTTTTAAAATCAGTCATTGCACTACAATATTTTCGAAATCTGAACAGATTTGGCTGCTTCACATTACCAGAAATTTGGGAAACCATCTTGAGACTTTTGGCAAAATTTAACATGTACAAAGAATATTGTTTGCCCACTTTTTTGCCATCTTGTAATAAGTATCCTATCATTTTTATGCTTTTATTTATATCTTAGATTTTAAATTTAAAGATTCAGTATCATTCATTCATCACCATCTACAATCTGACTTCAAGTTTCAAAGATCATAATTGCCAAAAAATACAGCAAAGATAGGCAATAATACCTATATACAGGAATACCTCGATTATCGCGGTTATTGTTGCCACGAAAAATACCGCAATATTCGAATCCGCGATAATCGGATTAAATAATGCGTGTAAAATGGGTAATCAATGCCAAGATTTTTCAAATCTATTAATTAAATTTTATATATCAAGTAAAAAAGAAATGTGTTAAACGTGTTAAGTAAAAACTGAAGGTTCATTAAAAAAAACAAGATTATTCTTTAATCTTTATTTATATATAAGAAGTACATACAGTACATACAATTATTCTTTTTTGGATAAAAATTGGTGTAGAGTTGTCTGGTGGAATTTTTTCTTTCTTTTTCCTTCGTATAAAACTCGGTAGCAATGGATGGAATTTTCAATTTCCTGACGAACTTTCAGTGATGGCTCGAGATTAGGATCGCCGTTCAAGATTTTTTCTTTAAAATTTTCAGCAATTCTAAACATTTCATCCATTTCTTTGAGGGTAAATTCCTTCGGTGCCAAGTCAATTTGTTCATCATTATTATCGATTTGAGCATCATAAGCACGTTCTCTCTCGAGGTTAATTAGGTCTTCATCATCCAGCTCCTTATCATGTGACTGAAGCAGGTCCTGAACATCACCTTTTTCAATTTCTTTTAGTCCTAGATCAAATCCCTAGAGTTCGCAGCGTGGTCTAAAATATGGTGAACAGTTGATTCATTTAGACCATACTCTCTTGCAATTTTGGCTTTGGTTATGCCTGCTTCATACTTATTTATCATATGCAACTTATCTTTTAAGCTGATCACTCTATGTTTCTTCTTGATAGCTCTTGATAGAAATCATCCTTGTTTCTTTTACTATTCATTGTAGGGGTAAATAACAAGAGAAATAAATATCCACATGTACTTCAGGCAATGGCGGATAGTTACTGGTAAGTGGTGAGAAGGCGGCGTCGGATAAAAATGAAGCACTAAAAGAGAGCGAGACCTGGAAAGTGGCGACTGAAACTGGTTGCATATGTAGTGGGCTACATCTCGCGGCCGCGATAATTCGAATTTGGAGCGCAATAATTGGAATTTTGGTATCAAATTATAAACTGCGGTAAATCGAGAATCGTGATAATCGAAGCCGCGATAATCGAGGTATTCCTGTATATAGAACTTTTTCTAACAAAGATCGAAAAAGCAGCTTCACTACTTCCTACTGCGGATGTGAGTTTACTACGCATGGAGGCAACTTTTATGATCAATAATGCAAAACCTCCTTCTGATAATATCTCCCCTAGTGAAAGGCTTGCAATCAAAAATCTAAAGAAAAATAAAGACCTCGTAATCTTACAAGCTGACAAGGGGAATGCAACTGTAGTTCTAAATAAAACAGACTACCTACCAGGAAAAAAATCTTAATGTTGTTAGAGTCAGATACTTATTCGGAAATTGATAGAGACCCAATGAGAGAAATACACAACAAAACTAATAACCTTCTACAAAAAGCCACAGAACTTCCAAGAAACATACGCCTTTCTATTCGTTCATTACATCCACTCATTCCTAGGTTATATGGTCTCCCAAAGGTACACAAAGAAAACTACCCACTGAGACCTATAGTAGATAGCATTGACTCACCCACCTATAGGTTATCAAAATATCTGGCATCATTCTTAAAAGCTTTTGCAGGGAAATCTTCTCATATAAAAAATTCAACAGACTTTGTCTCTAAAATTAAGAATATAGAACTCAATCTTACTCACTGTCATCATGATGAGCTTTGACGTAGTAGCTATCTTTACAAACATTCCAACACAAGAAGTTCTCCATATTTTAAGTAACAAGATTTCAAAGAAGATGTTCTCTCTCTCTGCTATCTCATTATGTTAACTCTGGCTACTTTGAATTTGAAGGTAAATTTTACAAGCAGGATAAAGGATTAGCAATGGGCAGCCCCCTCTCTCCAATACTAGTGAATATCTTTTTTGAAGACTGAACAAAAGGTAATCTCCTCTTCTACTTTTAAGCCAAAAATTGGCTTAGATATGTGGATGACATATTCCTCATCTGGGAATACAGAATCGAGAATCTCCATACCTTTCTCAATCACTTAACCCACTTCCATCAAGACATCAAATTAACCATGGAGATGGAAGAAAATGGATCTCTATGTTTCCTGGACATTAAACTTACTAAATCTCCTGAGTCCATAAAAATCTCCATCTTTAGAAAACATACACACACAGACAGATACCTGCATGCATCCTCACATCACTATCCGGCACAAAAGATGGGTATCATCTCAAATCTAGCGCATCGTGCTAGATCTGTACCGTCAGATGAAGAGGAACTAAAAAAATTAGATACAACATCTTAAAGGAACTTCAAAAACAATGGCTACTCTTCAAAAAGTATCAATAAACAACTATACCACTGCCAACAAAACAACATAGTAACGCAGGATGTCCGTCAACAAAACAACATAGAAATACAGGATGACCCCCAAAGGCCATATCTCCTTGCCATACATCAGCATGCTCTCTCCAAGAAACTGAGTAGAATTTTAAGAAAGTTTAACATAAAAACATGCTTCTCTACTCTTCCCAAACTAAGATCAAGTTTAAGCAATCACAAACAAGCTCACAACCATCTACAATTTCCAGGTGTGTACAAAATCACATGTGACTTTGGAAAATCATACTATGACCAAACGGAAAAGTCCATCCTCCTACGTCTCGAGGAACACCAAAGAGACATTGCTTACAAAAGAACTAGAGCTAGTGCCCTCTCAAGCCATGTCCTGTTTTCGGTTAACACAAATAATGAAGGCCGCCAACATGAGATAAACTGGACAACAACTTCAAACTTTCACATTTGCCACGACGAAGTAGAATGCCGCATAATTGAGGCTAAAGAGATTGGCATGGACCCTCTTCATATAAACAGTAACCTCAGCTATAATTTGCCTGACTCTTTTAGCTCTGCTGTCAGATATTGGCGCACTTGTGAAATCACACATGCACAGGTTTCTAGCAATAGAACTTTAACACGGACTGTAGCTCCAGTTCAAAATGACTGTAGTTTATAGTCTATTTTATATTTTTATAATTTATGGTTTTGTAGTGATTCAGTGTTTCTTTACAGTATTTTTTATTTTCTTTCTATGTTCTATCACGCCTGAAGAAGTCGGCCACCCCGATGAAACATGCTGCGTATTTTAATAAATTTCATTATTTATTCTAATTCTCGGATCTCAGTTAGTATATATATATATATATATATATATATATATATGTGTGTGTGATCGTTTCATTATTTTTTTAATTTAAAAGAGCTGCAGTCAAAAGGCACATTCTGATCTAAGGGTGTTCCATAAAAATTAAGCCTAGCTTATTTCTCTTTACTATAAAAGTTTTATATGCTTATACAATTTAAGTTTTATGTAGCAAATATCTTAACATTCGATTAGTGAGAAAAATGTAATTTTCATTAAATAATTAACCTCAATTGGATACTAAGTAAATATCTAAAAATTCACTGAATATTACATATTTCTAAATGTACCACCTGTATATCTCATGTCATTGTCAATATAAAATTCATAAGTGCACTGGTATACTGTTGCATGCTTGCACAGAAAAAAAGCACAGCCAAACACCCATTATAATGTATTTGCTCACTATAACAGGCTATTGAAAATTTTCAACCAATGTCCAATAGGCACTATGCTGAGGGAAATTTATCAAAGCAAACTATTTGCCTGACTCTTTTAGCTCTGCTGTCAGATATTGGCTATAACAAGCGTGTTGTCTCTGAATTTGCTGTAGTTAGAGTTGATGTACATAAACAATTGGCATTTTCCACAATTTGTATTTTTTATAAATATAAGTTTTTAAAAAGTGATAACTCTTGCATGTGTTCTTCATGTGCCATTTACAGTCCTATTGAATGATGATTATTTTCTTTCGATCTGTTTCACAGATCAAAAAGTATAAGCATTTGAACAAAGTTACATTATTAGCAGTAATTCGACTTTATTATTATTATTAAGAGAGACCTTCAGGGAGTCAGAGACTCATCGAGGCAGGCCATACTACACACACCACCTATCATACTTATTCTTGAATTCATTCACACCGCTTGCCCTCACAACATCCAATGGCAATCCATTCCAATCGCGCATCACTCTCTGAGAGAAAAATCTAGCCCTCAGACCCTTCTTGGCAGCCTTCATTCTCAGCTTCTAAGGATGCCCTCTTATTCTTTCCTCACCATAAATTGAAAAATTCCATCAATTGAAATCTTGTGTGATCTTTTCAGAAGTTTGTAAGTTTCAATCATATCACCCCTCTTTCTCCTGTTTGCTAGTGCCTGCAGTCTACAAATTCTCAATCTGTCTTCATAATCAGTATTCCACAATCCTGATATAATTTTTAACACTCTCCTTTGTACTCTCTCTCCAATATATCTGAATCACAATGGAAACCAGGAGACCAGACCTGTGCACAATAGTCCAAGTGATGTCCTATCAAGATTTTGTAAAGAGGCAAAATAACATCCTTATCTTTACATGTGAATGTTCGTTTCAGCATTGCAATTATGTTTTGAGTTGTATTTGCAATCTTTGCCACGTATCTATTAACACTCCAAGATCCCTAGCCTCATCAGTTTCTTCTAGCCTAATCCCACCAATATAATATGACATTGGATATCTAATCATGCCAAAGTGAATGACTTTACATTTACTCACATTGAACTCACACCCATTTTCCCATGCCCACAATTCCAGCCTATTCAAATCATTCTGCAAGTACTGCATATCAGCAGCATTCCTGATTACCCTACCAATCTTTGCATCATCAGCAAATAGCTGTATGTTGCTTGTCAAATCCTTCCCAATATCATTAATGTACAGATTGAATAACAGTGGACCAAGCACTGATCCTTGTGGTACACCACTTGTTATTTTATTAATCTTTGTACTGGTTATGGGTGGCATGCACTACATGCCACCAGTGTGTCCTGTAGTGCCCTCAAGGAAAGACTTTTATATCCTTCTGCATAAGCCGAAACTGTTTTTAAGTCCTTATAGCTATCTGTGCTCCATACGCCATGTAAAGAGATGGTGGCGCTGGTAAACCTCAGAGTTGTCCCCATGCTCCTCCCATATCTTACTAACTGGATCTTGGTTATTCTTATAATAGTTTACCTTATTATTATGGCTGTAGGATATTGGGTGCCCTGTTCCCACCACATGGGCATCAACTAGCCAAACATCACCATCTCTTTTAATCACTAAGTCTGGCTTACGCAAACCCTTGGAGGGCCTATAATGTGGTTCCACTGCGGTCTCCCAGCCTTTGTTCTTAAAACAGTTGTTCAGAATGGAGACCACAGCATCATGCCTCCGTACACGGACCCCAAGGGTGTGGAAGCAACACTGGGCTATACACGACAATGTCTCACTGTAGTGGCAGCCAGCCATACAGTTTGAGTTGTCACTTCCCCATCGAGCTGTGCAGGCTCAAGTGGGCAGGGCATTAATCCTCGTCCTGATAAGGTCAATATACTCAAACCCAGGGAGAAGTCTGGTGCCATCCTTACCCAATCATGCTGGGGAAGTACCAGATATGACTTTTAGAGGAGCACCATCTACAGAAAAGAGTAGCAGAGATGCCCATCTCTTGTGTTTTGCGGGTGCTGATTCAATTAAGGTACCCCTTGATAATGGGACCAGCCTTTAGCCTGCCTAAATCTTCTTGTATTAATGGGCTATAGAAAGCCTCTCTGCAGAGCCGCAGGCATGGGATTAGCCATCTAAGATCATGGCATCATCAGAGCCATGATCTCATGGCTGAATGGATGTCCTTGTCCATTTGGGACAGTACCGAGATATATGTCCTACCAAGCACCAACTTGTGGTAAAAGTGAGGTAGGAGATAGTTGGAAAGGAGAAACAGTCTTTGCTGGGGCTTGAGAGGAGTTTTCCTCAAAGAGGCAATCCTAGCTTCTAGAATAGAAGGGACAGAAGACCTTCCCTTTGGGGTGAACATGATACTGAGGTATCTCCACTCTTCCAGGATGGTCAAAGCATGCAACGGTCTCTGTTGCATGCTTTGGTATGCTATCTTTTAAGATACCTTATCAACAATATGGTATCTTAAAAACACTAACCCATAGAGCTAGAGCAATTTGTTCCAATGACATTGCTCTCACTGCTGAACTTTCTCACCTGCATCACATCTTCCTGACCAATGGCTGTAATTCCCATAAGATAGATAAAATACTAAATGCTCCCCAAAAATCCCCCCCACTATCTACCACAGAAGACTATAGCAAAACTATCACCATCCATACATTAAAGGCACATCTGAAAAGATATCTAGGGGTGCTTTACAAACACCAACTGTGCACTGTATTTAAACCTTATGTGAAATTTGCAACTCTCCTCCATTCACCTAAGGACAGATTCTCTCCTTTATCGCATCCAGGAGTCTATGAAGTGCCCTGTTCATGTCATCGAGCCTACTGTGGACATCCACCTCGGTGAACATAAGAAATATATTCGGCACTTTTGCTATGGCAAGTCGGGTCTGGCAGACCATGCTTTGGATACCCCTGCACACAGGATCAATTGAAAAAAAAAACAAAAGTACTGCACAGAAGCTTTTACATGTCAGAGAGGTTGTTCCTGGAATCAACAGAAGCCCTGAAACATACTCCAAACCTCAACAAGTATGGCTGTATAAATCTACCAAAGATTTGGGAGACAGTCATCCTAAGACCAAATTAATACCTGCTTTGTCTCTCCTGTTTTTTTTTTTTTTTTTTTTTTTTTTTCAACTTAGATGGCGCCTAATTAGGACTTCAGTCTTTGTATTGCATGCTACAATTACTCATACTAGTCCCACTGTTACACCGGATTTTGGTTGTCTCTCTACTGTAACAAACTCTGTTTGTATGCTCTGAAGATGCTGGATTTAATATCAGCGAAATATTAACATTTAAGTTAATAAGTAGTTATTTTCGTATCAGTCTGTGTTCTCATCTATACTGTTAAAATCCAATCAACCCTGCACTGCAGGAATAGAAGTCACACTGGACCCTGTAGTGATAGTGATGGAGCTATAGCTCTATAACATAGGAAAGAAAGGGTGCTTGACATCCAGCAATAGACAGCACTCGAAGGAGAGCAGGAAGGGAGACGCTATCAAAGGCCTTTTGGAGGTCCAGCAACGCCATGTATAGAGGCTTAAGGCAGCGTTCAGAATCAGAGAAAAGAGAAGAAAGAAGATATATATTCTCGGCACAGCCGTCCCAAGGGACAAAAGCTCTCTGTCTATAATCATGCTGTATATGTTGCTGAAGTCATTTGACTAAGATTTTAGGATAGAGTCGAAGTATCACAGGGGAGATGGTAATAGGTCTAAAGTCTGATGTATGGCTTGAACTATGTTTCTTTCTTTGGAATGAAGATAGTTCTTGAAGTGCGTAGGTATGGTGGTATTGCTATACTGGAAAGGAAAATGTCCAATAAGTCTTGAAGAATCTTCAATGGCACCTTCCGAAGCCTAGTCGCAGGAAAGCCGTCTGGTCAGGAGGCCGAGAAATTGGATGGAAGAACTGCTTTGATCTCTTGGATGGAGATAGCTGGTATATTTGAAGGGCAGGAATGGACCTCAATATCATAGGTTGGTCATTATCAGGGAGGTGTGTTGGTGTAGCAGAAAAGACTGTACTCCAGAATTTAACAAAATCATCACGTAAGGCTGCTAGAGGTGGAGGGGAAGCACTGTCAAGGATGATCTTGGCACATTGCCCTCTATTCTTTGTATGGAGGGCCTGCATAGCTGCATAGGCCCTCTTCCTCTGCTTCCTATTTGACAACGTCATTGTAGAATGAGACGTAGGCTGATGTTGACGAGGCATCAAGTGTTTGGAGAATTCAGCATGGAAGAAGTCATAACTAATCTGTGATATCTATTCCCAGAAGGTGAGTCTGGATGAGAGATTTAAGAATTTGATGGTTATATTCCAGAAGAGGAGGATCGTCTAGAGATGATGCCAGTCTGAGAATCAAAGCCTCTTCTTCAACAGCAGAATGGTGGCTGGAAGATAGAGAGACAGGGACAGGAGATACAGAGATATTACCTGTCCCTTGTCCCTACCTGTGGCAGATGGGCTGCCAATTCTTAAGGCTTTGTATATGTCTTTCCTTCTATGACACTTGATGGCATCCAAAGATCTTAATGGGAACACCTTAAATAAAGCCTCATTGATGTTCTTTATCCCTCAAGCCGTCAACTCACTCTAATGAGTGGCGAGGATCTTTTCTTCTCAGCAGTCCAGCGTGCTTTGACGTGCTCAGTTCTTATTGCAGCGTTGGCTTCAGCTGGATGTTTTGAGGTGCGATGCATGCCAAGGCCGACTGCAGTGAACAATGCATGATCGCAGACCTGACACACAAGGTATCTAAGATTTGGAATTCCTTGACTGCTGGAACAAGTATGATGAGAACTTGAAGAAATGGGTTGATGACAGTCCTTGCAGAGCTTTCTTTTAACCTTCTTCTTGAGGACACTGCTGGAATGGGTGGTAGGATCACCTTCAAACAAGAAACAGACATCTGGAATTGCACTCGACAAATTTCCTGGCTCCTGCCTATAAGAGTTGGAGCCTTCATCTGATGAATTATTGCAAGCAAGGAAACTTAACCCTACCAGGTCTGCTAACCTTGGAAGGGAAGAATAGTGTAGCAGGCCAATCAGTCACCCGAAGGTGTCCAGGAATCGCACCTAGGAGGTCACCTACTGCCGCACTTGCGAAGTGTCTCGGGGGATGTGCAAGCCAAGACAATAACGCTTGGTTTCTCAATAAACCTTGTAGACCCATATCCCCTGTATACCACTTTTTGATATCTGTCAGGCAGCCATCTTCTTAGCCATCTAAACACTCATGTACCTCGAGTTCTTTCTGTCACATGTTATTATTATTATTATTATTGTTGTTCCGAGCAACTCCAAGGAGTCGACAGACTCATCGAGGGAGGCCCTAACATCATGTCAAGAACAACTATTTGACATTCACACCGTATCTATCATACCTTGCCTTGAACTCATTCACGATCGTAGCACCCACAACAGACTCTGGAAGCTTATTCCACTCATTCACCACTCTCCAAGTAAAAAACCTAGCTCTAACACCCTTGTCAACCACGCTCTTGCCCAGCTTCCATTCATGGCCCCTAGTCCTCCCACCACCAGTCATATTTTCAAAAATATCTTCTGGATCAATCTTATAGAAACCCTTCAGTAATTTGAATGTCTCAATCATATCACCCCTCCTTCGCCTATCGACCAATTTCTGCAACCCACAAATCTTCAACCTATTCTCATAAGGTTCATTCCACAGACCTGCTATCATCTTGGTCACTCGTCTCTGGATCCTCTCCACTTCCTCCCCATCATGAAGAAACCCTGGTGCCCATAACTGGGCACAGTAGTCCAGATGGGGTCTTATCAAGGCTCGATACAGAGGAACAACAACTTGTTTGTCTCTGCATGTTAAAGTATTTTTCAGAAGCCAAGTGATTTGGTGAGCTGTTTTAGTTACTTTTGCAATGTGCCCCCCTAAACTTCAATTCTCTATCCACCAACACTCCCAAATCCCTGGCCTCATCAATCTCCTGGAGTACAGTTCCACCGATGCGATATACTGCTGCTATTGTTTTCACCCCAAAGTGCATAACCTTACACTTTGGCACATTAAATTGACATCCATTTTTCCTAGCCCAGTTCTCCAAACTATCCAAATCATCCTGTAAAATTTTGACATCCTGTGCACTCATAATTGCTCTACCCAACTTTGCATCATCAGCAAACAAGTGAACACTTCCTCTCAAATCCTTTCCTATATCATTGATGAACAAATGTTGCTTGAGGAAGTTGTCCCCCAACAGCTCAATAAATGCAGATTCATTCTTCTCATGAGATTCTACTGCTACCCAACCAATATTTGGATAATTAAAGTCTCCCATTATGATTACTCTTTTTTTTGTGCTCATCTTTTGTATTTGGTGATGCATTTCTTCATCACTAGCAACCAATCCACCAGGTCTGTAACAGCACCCCACTATGTAATTGACTTGTTAGATTCCACCTCACATCAGATGGCTTCAAACTCAGTGCCACATGAAATATTGTCAGTAGTAGTAGTACTACAGTCATAGGACTCAACTCTAACTGGATTCAAGTCATCTGATATCATTAGCAGCACTCCCCCCTCCTCTCCTATCCTCGCTATCCTTCCTAAAAATACTATACAATTGACGCTTGATACTAGTTAGTATGTTTGATTCTGATAGCCAGGTCTCACTAATACCCTACAATCTGAGGTTGCAACATATTGACTAAGGCAACAAACTCTATCCCTTTGTTTCTGATACTCCTAGCATTCATTTACAGACATAATAATCTACCTGCTTGTTCTTTTGTATTGTCTACATTCTTCCTGACACAGTTGGACAACTTGCATATCTCTATTCTCTAATGCCTTACACATGTAGACATCTTTGCACACATTTGATGGGTCCGAACCGGACAAACCCGAAATTTGTAGGCGTAAGTTTCTGTGGTTTAGCACTTCATAAGAAAGATTCCGGTAATTGGACCACATGTTTAAGATAAATAACAATAAAAAACAAACCCGACAAGTTTCATAAGTCAAGGGGGATAAAAATCCCTTATTGTTTTTCAGCCAGTAAGTTTCTCTCTTAACTTATCAACCTCGCCAGAAAAAAATAGCCATTTGGCTTTTCATCAAGTTTCATAAGTCGTTTGACTTACATCTTCAGGGGTCAAAGGTAACTAAAAGTTTAAACACAAGAAATGAAAAATTACTCAAAATAGTTCATTCTATGTAGTTGTGGCCGTCTAACTGTTCATTAAATTAAATATCTGAATGCACATTCGGTGCAATGTTAAGTTTGAACAATGCTGGATGCTGTCACGTCCTGTTTTTCACATTCACATTGTCTGAGGTCTGACTTGGGTATATTTTTTATTAAAGCTGACCAAACTTGATGTAGAATTAGGCCCTGGTTTTTGTTGCATTGTGTTGGAATTCTAAGCATGTTTGCGGCTTCTTTAAATTTCCTTATGTAACAATTTTTTGCAATGTAAGACATGTTTATTTTTTGCCAGAGTACATTATGACTGGTGGAAGTTATATGGTATACTAGGCCTAATTTGTGTTCTCTTCTCTTTTGCACGTCTTTTTGGTGTTCCCTGAAACCAGAAATTGTTCTCTCCTCGTCAACATTTCCATGACAAAGCCCATTCCTGTCATTAACACAGTTGTATAACATTGTTGCACTTACAGTAAAATTCACACCATTCCTCCCTTTATAATATAGTTTCCCTGACTCTCTGTGTTAGGTCTCATACCAGCTATTAGTTTTTCCAGACTCCTGATACCAAACACATTCAGGTGTAGGCCATCCCTCTTATACAAATCCTGTCTTCCCTCAAATCACTCCACACATCCATTCCTTCTACACAGCCTATGCATGGAATTGTTTGCCATCATAGCCCTTCTTAATTCGTTTTTATCATAGTGAGGTAAAATACTAACAATTTTCATTTTCTCACTCTCGCTCTCGCCTCTTCCAACAACCCTTGCATGCCTATCAGAAAAGTAATGCTCAGTTTGGCTGAAAAATGAACTTACTCTTGCACTACTTCTTCTGAATGTTTTGTGCTCCAATTAAAAAAAATAATTTTAAGGATGCATAATCATTGGACATGATAATTTCTAAGTTTAGCATCATTTATTACAATCCAGTTTTGGTTATTCTGTTTTTTTTTTTAATTTTTTGTTTAATATTTTGTTACTCTTAATGTGTTTCATGGGAAAGTATGTTTCTTGGAAATTCAAAGCAACTAGTATATTTTTGCTAAAAGCAAAAACATACTAGTATTTCTGGAATACAAAAGCATAATTCTGGTTTCATAATTCTTGTATTCCATTGCTTTTTCATGTTTCTGTAACATGGAACTCAAATTTTAAAATTTCAAAATTAATATTTTTTGGTTCTGTGGAAAATCCTGAAGCTTTAGTGAAACTTCACTTAAAAGGTCAAGATTATGACTTGCGTAGTTGAATGACTAGATTGTAACATAATGGCAGTTCAGTATTAATTAGTTAGAACTCTTCTTTACCCATCTGTATCGGTACATTGGAGTGAAGGTGATGCTGCTATTGCACAGTTGTGAGCATATTGTGAGCACAGTAGGTGGTCTGCAAAAAAGTAGAATATACAGGTAACTTGCGTTATATGCATTTTGTTATCCACATTTTGCATATATGCAGCTTCATTTCAGTGAAGCTGCATATATGCACCTATCCAAGATTGTGAAGTTTCTATGCATGTACCTTGTTTCCCACTTCTGTCTGCTTTGTTCATTTGTTCAGTCCAGTGTCCATTTCTGTCCCTACTGCCTTTTTGGTCTATGCAATATTGTCTTTCTCTATAAATAACTTCTGCACCCTGAGCAATGAAGGTAAAATCAGATTGGTAAGGAATGTGAGTCAAGTCCTGTGAAGGTTGAGCCTCTGAAAATCTCTCACAACAAGTCATATGTCTCAAGCTTTTAAGTTGATAGATAGTGCATAGCTCTTTTCGAAGAACACAACTCTGACCACATAAGGAGTTCTTGAAAATGTTCTTAGCTACAGTGATGCCACAATTAAAAGTTGAAAACTGCATCAGGTTTCTGTTGAGAAATTCTTGAAAAAGCAGTCTTCAACCTCCTATGAACCTTCAACTTCAGCATGCCATCTAAAGATCTAGTTACGCTGTATTAATATTGAAAATAAAGAATTACTTTAATTGTTGTTTGTTTGATATGTATTGAATATTTTATTTACTATTATTTAATGTGTATAAAAAATAGGTTCTGATGAAATTAATCTTGTAAAATTGGAATCCCGTTTGTTTTCAAATTCAACCTCTATTATCCCATGTTATAAGCCTCCCATTTTATGCATTTTCAGTATGTGTCAATTCTTGAGAATGCAACCCCCATGTATAACAAGAGTTACCTGTTAATGAATTTTTAATTCATTAGTTGATGGTTAATGTGGATGTGCTGTTTTGTATAACAATTAGTGTAAGCAGGAGTGTGTGTGTGTGTGAGAGAGAGAGAGTTAGTACTTGCATTTAATGTATTAAAATCACTATCAAATTCATCAATGCTGAGTTGACTGTAGCAAGTATAGATAATAGTAGACAGTAGTTTGGAGACATTAAGTAAGTTAAATGATTTAGATTTTTAAGAATGGTATGCTGTTAAGCATATAATATATATGTATGTGCCTTGAAGAATGTAAAAGATGTTTAAAAGGAAAGTATGGATTTGTAGGAATTATATTGTAATAGATTATGAGAGTTGAATGAGTTAAATAGCAAACAAAAGTGGTGAATGGAGGCAAGCATGAGAATAAACAGGGAAGAAGAAGAAGGTTTTGGGTGGCAACAGGCAGAATGGTGCAAAAAAAGTGAAGCACAAGTGAATGAGATTAAAATAATGGAAGAGATAGAGGCCAAGTTCATTGTCAGGACCAGTTAGTGTCAATGATAGTAAACAAGAGAATGTAAGTAATGGAATTAAAGAATTGTAAGCAAAGCTGAGAAATAAGATGAAGTTCATGCAGTATGCAATTGGTGAATGACTATTAAAAGAGGTAAAACATGATTCAAGACTGGCACTGGATGTAGATTTCATTATTAGAGATGTGGTAAATGAAATGATGCCATGATTTGTTTTCTAGAAGGAAGAAGGTTGCTTAAAACAGTGGAAGATGAGCATTGTGATTTAGATTTCAGAATGAGGAGTGCATTCAAATAGGAGGGTTAGTGATGGTAGCAAGAATTTATTAGAGAGAACGTTAAGATGAATATAAGAAGATTGCTTAAGACAGTGTAAGATAATATTGTATTAGGCAAAATGGTTAGTATGCTATCCAGATATTACATCATTGAGCTGAGGGAAAGTAAAGATAATGAACTGCATGTTGGTAGAGCTGTATGAGATGAATTTGAAAATCAGAATTTTCAATATTCTGATTTGATTCAAAATTCAGTCAAGTACTGTATGCAGATTTAGTTACCTGTTTTCAAGATGATGAAAACATTTTAGACAGGTTCCAAAGAAGAGTGAGTAAGGTAATGTTAGATATAAGGAGAGATTGAGGTGAGGCCTTTGCATGGTCTAGTACAGGGGTTCCCAACCTTTTTGTTTCCTAGAGCACATTCTAAAATACCGATAGGGTGACGGGCCATCTATTTTTTCAAGCAAATTTTTTGAATTCTTTGTTAAATGAATACATACAAAGTTTACATTATAATCAAATGTTTTATTACTTAAAAGTTTACATTATATAAAAATTTAAATATATATATGTAAGTTAGTGTGATCTTTGGCATTGCATTTCATTGGCCAGTGGTTCATAATTAGGAGGATATGATGATATTCCAGTTTCTTAAACTGGAATGAACAACTTCGAATACGCGTCTACTTTACATTGTATGCATTTAATACTTGTCATTGTCATTAATGCATGCGTCATATAGCACGCCATGAATTGTTGCGTGATTATTTCAAACTATACAGCACACGGTTGAACAGCGGCAGGCACACGCAAATTGGTCGACGGGTGCCATGGTACCCGCAGGCATAGGGTTGGGAACCCCTGGTCTAGTAGATGGGATGAAAAGGAGGTTATACGATAGAAATGCATGAATTAGTGAAGGAATTATACCACATTAATATAGAGGAAAGGATTCATATTTTTCATAAAGTATAAGGCAAGGTAGGCAAAAGAAATGAGAATCACCCCTGGAAATTGTATAAAAACAGTGTGAGCAAGGAGTGAGAATCAGTTTTTTTTGACCAAAGAATAATGGTAAGTAGATTACATCACTTACATAGTAAATGTGGAAATAGTGTTATATGGCAATTGATCTCCATAATGAGCCTAATGTTGGTGAAATATAAAAATGAAAACAAGCATCTGGGGGTGGGGGCTCAGTGATTTGCTCTCTGGAGTTGTGCTGCACATTTCATGAGTATTGCTTCAGATGCTCACTTAAATGTAGTACATGTGGTGTATTATGTTTCATCAGCCAACTTTATTGAATATGTCATTAGAATAGTATGAAGAAATGTCAGGCTTTTTCTTGATAACAGTAAGAATTACTTTTTACTGTTATTATTTCTATAAATCTTCATTAAATCTGGCAAATTACTTGACACTGAAGCAGAGGAAAACTTACCAACTTAAATAACAAGGACCATATCATTTGGGAGGAAAATAAAAAATGTATAAAATTGAATATTCATTTTTAGCATTAAGTTTTGAAAGGATATAAAAGATAAATCACTTGCTAATTTAATCAAGTATATATTCTCCATTTGAATCAATAACGCTCTTCCAGCATTGTGAAAGCTTCATATGCCATTTCTATAGAATTCAGGAGGTTTGGAGGCAAAGAAGTTGTATAGCCTCGGTTTCAGTGCCTCTAATGTATCATATTGTTTTTCATTAATGAAATGTTGCAAACTTCGAAATAAGTGGTAATCTGAAGGTGCAAAAGGTCAGGAGAATACAGAGGCTGTGGAAGCTTTTGCAATCGAGTTTATCAATCTTGGTAGAGGTGATTCTTGCACTATGAGGGCTTGCGTTATCATGGTGAAAAACAACATCCTTTCGATTGACCAGATAACACCTCTTTTCTTTCAGTTTTTCATTTATTCAATTGAATTGTTCACAGTATACTTCAGCTGTGATTGTTTGGTTTTGTGGCAAGAGTTCAAAGTGTATAATACCAACCATATCTCACCAAATGCCTAACAAAACCTTCTGAGGGTGAAAGTCTTGTTTTGGCTGAGCCATTCTTCTGAATGAATCCACTGCCTTTGGTGTTTAACATTCTTGTAAAGTATCCACTGTTTCATCACTGGTGACTACACGACTCAAAAACAGATATCAAACCTCTCGAGAATGAAGAGCAGTGCAAATGTTTATGTGCTCTCTTCGATTGTTGTTCGTCACTTTGCGAGGAACCCACTTGTCGAGCTTGGATACTATTCCAAGTTCTTGCAAATGGTGATGGGTGGTCGATGATGAATTAAGATTTTTTGCTAAATCTTCAACAAGACAATTCTTGTTGAAGATTTGTGTCTTCAACAAGAAGACAAATTTTCTTGCACAAATCTTTTTTGCAAGAAATGTTTTTGCACAAATCTTAAATAGTTTCATTGGCATTTCTTGCAATACCAGTATGCTTCCAACATATTGTTATTGAGAGAGACAAGGCTCCCAGAGTGAGGGGAGTCTTTCCAGCTAAAGTCCCCTTGTTGTAATTTTTGGAACCATCGCTGGCATTTTCACATACATTCAAAACCTTATTGCACGAAGTGTATAGTGATAATGTTGCCTTTTTTGAACTCATAAAGCATGATGTGCCTAATGTGCTCTTCAGTGACCTCCATAGTAATAAAGAGTTATTTAAACAACTTTTGTATGATGTTCTTGCAGGGTGGAATTCCTCAGAATGAGGCCACCTCAGTTTAGTTGTACTTATAAAGCTTTAAAATTCATGTTTAGACAAGCTGAGACATTACTTTTGGAATGATCTGATTAATCACAAATTTTTTTAAGATAGTACAGATTATTCTCACCAAGTTTTTTTTATTTAATGTTATTGAAGAAATAAATAATGACGAGAAAACATTTTTCACCAGGTACTGAAAAATTCCAAAATATCTAAAGAAGAATTGATGAAAATAGTTTCTAATAATTCTGGAGATATAAGAAATGCAGTAAACATGCTACAGTTTTTATGTGATCACCGTAAGTATGCATGTTATAGGCATGTGTAAATTATTGAGATCTGTGCTGATTATAACATTTGGGTAGGGAGAGTTAAATTCAAGTGATATGTTTAATTAATAATTCTATAATTAATAATTGGAATATTGCATAAAGTTTGTAACAAATTTTTGTCATTAGTACTTAAACACTTGTTTAAGAAAGAGTGACAAGTACTAGAAGTACTTGTCACTCTTTCAACAGTTTGATAAAATGCTACATGGCATTCTTAGAATGATAGGTTGAGGAAGGGTTGTTCAACTCATAGTATATAATCTCATTGTGGTAGATTTTTAGAATTGTCATTGGTTCTGTTGGGCTTCAATAATGTATGTTTCTGCACATACTTTGAGTTTGAAACACATGTGACATGTCCCTGAATGTTTTTTTTTACTGTTTCATCTCTCTCTCTCTCTCTCTCCAATAAATCTTGTTTTGCACATAGGAAAATGCATGTTAAACATTATTCAGGTTTTTATTACATCTGATATACATGCTTTCTAAAAAGTTTCATATTTTTTTCTTGCTGTCCCATCTCATTTGATTTCTTTGCTTTTTCTATGAGAAGTGGGACAAAAAAAAAATATAAAAAAAAAATAAAAGAAGAAACAGTGGGACAAAAATAAAATTTTTAGAATGCAAATTGTAAGTTGTAAATTGTCAGCTACTTAAAAAAAAAAGTCAGTAGTTTTTTTGAGTCAAAAACAGAACAAGGAAAAAATAAGATTTTTTTGTATCTGTTTTCTTAAAAAACATTTCACAAAAAATGTCCGAGGAAAGTAAAACACACTTATGAAAACTTGCAAGCATATAACATATTAGTGCTATATAACAAGCATATAACATATTAGATACCAAACATGGAACTTGTTTTTCAAGTCACATCAGTGTGGTAGTTCTAGTATGTTGCAATTTCCCACCAAACAATAAAAATCATCTAACAGTTATTCTGTGAGATCAATAATTTTCAACCGACAGTTATCAATAGGAAAATTCATTTGTGTATGCATCTGTTGTGCACACACATGCATACCAATATTAATACATTTAATAAAATAACAATAAATTTGGTCAAAATTGAAACCATTAAAAGCAAAAGGATGGTACTTGCTAATGGAATTAATCTGAACCTTTCACCATTAAAAAGAGATTTAAACAGAAGATGCCCTTTCACCTATCCTGCGTAGTTTTGCTTTAGAGAAATGTATTTGTGAAACTAAAGGAAAACATGAGCAGAACAGTGATATTAGGATATGCAGATGATATTTGCCTAGTTGAAGAAAGTGCTGATGACAATAGAATATCATCAGAAACTTTAAAGCAACATGTAAAAAGCTTGGAATACAAACCAACCACAATAAAAATGAATATTTAAAAGTATATAATATAGAAATAGCAACCAAGAGGGATGCGTCAGTTTATTCTTAATAACCAAAAATTTAAAAATATTGCTTCCTTCAAATATTCTGAAACATTACTTACCACAGTTATCAATAGGAAAATTCATTTGTGTATGCATCTGTTGTGCACACACATGCATACCAATATTAATACATTTAATAAAATAACAATAAATTTGGTCAAGCATCAAAAAGAGCTTATCATTTACTTTATCATTTATTACCTTTTACAATTTTCTTAAACAAAATTAAGATAGAAATATACAGAATAATCATTTGACCTCTGGTTTTTGATGGAGCCAGAAACCTAGAGCATAGCAGATGGGATGAAAAACTTTGCAAATCATTGAAAATAATATCTTTGTTTTTGGATCTTTGAGAGATAACAAGAGTGGAAAATAAGACAAAGTACAAAAAAGCTGGACAAAAAATGATCATCATTAACACTTGCTTATATTTTGTATTGACATTAAAATAAATAAATAAAAATAATACTTTCTTCAACTTTTAAGCTGTTTTTTTTTATTTGTTTTGTTAAGTAAGATTAAAACTTACAAACTGAGATAGCTTGGACATATGGTTTTCTCTGAGTCTCATTAAGATAAGACCTAGAAGAACACCATGGCAGTATAGGGAGGATAACATCAAAAAAGATTTTGCTGAGATAAGAGAGTCCTGGATTGGACTGGAATTGCTCTGAACAGAAAATAATGGAAGAAGAGTGTGTATGTATAGGAAAATACATTCCAATATATATTTTCATATACCTTTTGAAGAAGTAAGAACTGCCAAGACCACACCTATTTAACAGAACCTTTGGGAAAATATTTAGGGTTTTGATTTGTTTAATGGGAAATAGATAATTTATGCAATAAAGTTCAAAGGTGTATATATATCTTTGTTTTGCCATTTATGAATTCTGATATGCTATTTCTGTTTTTTATTAATAGGAACTAAGAACATTAATGCCAAATCAAGTACTTCATCTCAAAGAGAAGAACGTATCATTAACAGTTATTTCTCAGTAACTTCTGGTAGAGATTCATCTTTGATTCTTTTTCATGCACTTGGGAAGATCTTATATAACAAACGTTGGTATATTTATAATTAATTTAGTTTTTGTAGCTAAAATATGTACTTAAATTTAGAGCTTTCTAGTGTATATTTCATTTGCTTTTGTGTCCTTAAATTGATGAAGATGTAATTTTTTTTTTAATTATGTGACACTTTTATGACATTTAATAGTTACACAAATCCATTAACATTGTTTCCAGTAAGATTGATCATTATATACTATTTCTGGATTTGTTTCTTGAATGGATAGCATTTCTGTTCTCCAACTTATTGGTTGGAGAACAGAAATGAATTACAGAGATAATAAGTGAAATGAAGAAATTGAGTCCCGCAATTACCTGAGCTTATCTATGCTAACCTTATACTAGAGAACAAACATATTATATTAGCCTTTTTCTTATTCATCCTGTTGTTATCTGGAAGAATTTTTCACAGGTGTTGTATGTATTACTAAAGAAAAACTACTAATGTTAAGAACTAACAAAGCTGTTTATCTGTTTATTTATATATATATATATATATATATAAATTGTTTTAAATTAAGGCAAGGTAATATGTAGAGATCATTTGCATTTGTTATGAATTTAAGGTATTTTAATTAAATTAAATATTTCATTAATATTCATTCAATTTCAATAATAGCTCAATAAATTTGGCTTCATTCTTCTCATGAGATTTCACTGCTACCCATCCAATGCTCAGATAATTAATCATCCATGCTGATTACTTGTTTAGCACCCATCAAGTTGATTTGGCATCACATTTCACCATTATCTGCAACTGATCAACTAGGTCATTAACAGCGCTTCACCATTATTTGATCTTGCAGACTTACTTATCCCTCATGTTTTTTATTATTATTATTATTATTATTCAGGCCTCCATGGAGTCAAAAGACTCATCGAGGGAGGTCCTTCCTAAGACATAAAGTCTGTCAAGACTCATCGAGGGGAGGTTCCCCCCCTGAGAAACACAAAGTCTATCATACCACTCTTTAAACTCTCACTGACCGTTCTCGCTCCCACCACTCCATCAGGCAATGCATTCCACGGCTCAACCACCCTCCATACAAAGAAACCACTCCTTACCCTCTTGCTCACAGTTTCCTTTCGTAACTTCCAGGGATGGCCTCTTGTCATCGCTCCTTCCCGCTGTTTAACCAAGCGAAAGAACTCCCCAGTGTCAACCCTGTAACCACCTCTCAACAGTTTAAAAGTCTCAATCATATCACCTCTCCTTCTTCTATCCACCAAACTATGCAGTCCACATTCTCTCAGCTGATCCTCATAACTATCCTTGTACAGTCCTGAAACCATCTTTCTCATCCGTCTTTGTATCCTTTCCACAGTTAATTTATCCCCTTCAAATCCTGGGGACCAAATCTGAGAACAATAGTCCAAGTGTGGTCTGATCAGAGATTTATACAACGGAATTATAATCCTCTTATCTCTGCAGGTCAGTGTCCTTCTCATAATAGCAGCAATCCTCTGTGTTACCTTCACCACCTTTGCAATATGTCCCCTAAACTTCAGGTTTCTATCAATCATCAACCCCAGATCTCTTGTCTCTCCTACTTCCTCCAGTATAACTCCTCCCATAGAGTATGCAGTATCCCATCGATGTTTCCCAAACCTCAAGACCTTACATTTCGCTTCATTAAACTGACAACCCCATTCATTTGCCCATTTATCTAGTTTATTTAAATCCTCTTGCAGGGCTACCACATCTGCACTATTACTAATAATCCTTCCCAGCTTCGCATCATCCGCAAACAACTGAATATGCCCCTGCAATCCACTGGCTATGTCATTGATATAAAGGTTAAACAATATAGGTCCTAGTACTGAGCCCTGTGGGACCCCACTTGTAACCCTCTGCCTCCTGGAAACTGCTCCACCATACACAACTCTCTGATACCTATCAGACAGCCAATCCTGAATCCAGTTGACCAATCTGACATCCAGACCCATGTGCTGCAACTTAAATATCAGCTTATCATGTGGCACCCTGTCAAATGCCTTCGCCAAGTCTAAGAAAATTGCAGTATATGCCTTTCCCTCATCTAATGTTCTTGTAACTTTATTATAAAAGACTAGCATATTGCTAAAACAAGAGCGTCCTTTCACAAATCCATGTTGATTCTCACAGATAACATTACCCTCATCTGCCCAGTGCTGTATACGGTCCCTCACTACTTTCTCCAAGATCTTAACAACTACTGATGACACACAGACTGGCCTATAATTAGACACTTCCAGTCTGTTACCACCCTTATGCAATGGCACTATCTTACCTTCCTTCCATTCCCTGGGCACCGTTGCCAAAGCCAGACTTTCATTGAAAAGCCACGTTAAAGGCACTGTCAATTCCCTAGCACATTCTCTCAAAACTCGTGGTGAAATACCATCCAGTCCCACAGCTTTACTGACATCCAGAGTACTCAGTATCTGAAACACTCTCTCCTCCTGTACCTCCAGACCTCGAACCAGTCCTATCCCTCTAGCATTAAAACTGACTCCTCTAGGATGAAATACTCCAATAAAGTGTTCATTGAACAACTCCACTATGTCCTCTGCATCAGTCACTCTATTCCCATTTTTATCCCACAATATCATTCTTCCACAGTCATTTCTCCTCCTACTGGCTACATAGCTAAAAAATTCCCTAGGATTTTCTTTGGATCTTAGGGCCAATCTCCTCTCATATTCCAGTTTCGCTTTCCTTACCACACTAGTCACTCTTCTGGCCTGTGTCTTATATTCCTCATGCATCTCTTCACCTGTCTCCTTATATCTCTTCCATAGCCTCTTTTTCGCATGCAATTCCTGTTTAATATTGTTTGTCATCCACTTTACTCCAAATTGTGTCCTCTTCTTCACTCGTGGTATACAACTTACCATTGCTGATAACAAATATTCTTTCACAATTTCTCACGCACTAGTGATATCCCGGCCTTCCAATTCCTCCCTCCATGAAACTTCCCGAATTTGACGTCTAAGACTATTATAATCACCTGCCTTATAATTCCACATAAGTTCCCGTCTCTTTGATACTCCTGCATGTCTATTCATTTTCCAAGTCAACACCATATGGCCACTCTCTCCAACTGGTGGGAGAGACGTCAACTCAGTTATTATCAACTCTTCTGATGCTATAACCAAATCCAAAACTTTTGAACCTCTTGTTCCCTCTGTTACATGTTGCCTAAGACATTTGTCCCTCAAGAATTCTAGAAATTCCATTCCCCTATTGCTACATGCATCTTCCTCTCTCCAATTTATACTACTGAAGTTAAAATCTCCCATAACAATCGTTCTTCTTGCACTTGCCAAACTTAGCTGTCTAAACATCTCCTGGTCCCCATCCTCTGTGCTCCTGGGTCTGTAGCAACACCCCCACTAAATATCCTGTCTTGCCTACCTCTACCTCACACCATACGCTCTCAAAATCATTTGTCTCACTTCCTTCCAAATTCTCCACTCTTAGAGGACATAGGTTATCACTTATCATAAGCAGTACCCCACCACCACGCTTTCTCCTCCTATCCTGACGAAAAATGCTATACCCAGCGACTTCTATTCCTGTTGTTATATCCCCTTCTGTCAACCACGTCTCAGTGATCGCAATAATTTTTGGCCAGGCTGATGCTATCTGCACCACCAATTCCTCTCCCTTATTCCGGATACTCCTGGCATTAATATAAAGCATATAAATGCCATTGTTTCTATGCCCAGCATTATCCCCTCTAGACTCCACTGGGCTCAGTGTTACCTGACATTGTCTCCCTTCTCCCAAGTATCCATTCCCACAAGAGGCCACCCCTGCTATCATCCTCCCTGGGACACACTGACTCGTTCAGAATAGCAATCTTTCCAGATGCCTACGTCCTTCCTCATTCAAATGTAAGCAGTCTCTCGCATACAATTCCTCTCTTTTCTCAAACGCACTCCAAGCATCCACATATACCAGTCCTCTCTTGTCACACGTTCTCGCTATTATGCCATTCAATATCACCGCTCTTCTGCTCAGCTCATCATTATCATACCTAGGCAACACGCACACTATTTTTCCTCTCTCTGTCTTCTTCCGTACAGTTTCAAGCAAAAATCTCATATCTCTCGCTGCCCGACTTACATTACCACTCAAGTCATTCGTTCCTACCATCACAATCATCTCATCCACCCTTTCACCTCTCTTAATTGCCATAGCCACCCTTTCTATTATTCCTCCTGGCAAACACTCCTCACGCATCCTATCTTGAACACCACGGATCATTGAGTCGCCATACATTACACCTCTTACCATTCCCTCTCTCCTAGTGTTTCCATTCTCTCCTCTTCTTTCATTCCCATACCTCTCTCTTCTACTGTTTCCATTCTCTCCTCTTCTAGCACTCCCATACATCTCTCTCATTCCCTCTCTCCTACTGTTTCCATTTTCTCCACTTCTAGCACTTCCATATCCCTCTCTCATTCTGTCTCTCCTACTACTGTTTCCATCCTCTCGTCTTCTAGCATTCCCATACCTCTCTCTCATTCCATCTCTCCTACCGTTTCCATGCTCTCCTCTTCTAGCACTTCCATATCTCTCTCTCATTCTGTCTCTCCTACTGTTTCCATTCTCTCGTCTGCTAGCATTCCCATACCTCTCTCTCATTCCCTCTCTTCTACTGTTTCCATTCTCTCCTCTTCTAGCACCCCCATACCTCTCACTCATACTCCCTAAATTCTCTCTCTCTCTCCTACTCTGATTCGCCTTGCATTTATCTCTTCCATTCTCCTAATCTTATCTTTCATACTTCTGCTCTCATTCACAAGACATTCCACCTCCTCTTTCAACTCATCTATCTCCCTCTGCAGGTCAGTCACTCTTAATCTAAATTCACTCTCCCAAAAAGAACCATCTCCTAAACTTTCACAGTCACTCACACCTTCCACACTATCAACTATTATTTTCTCATTCTCTCCTATCACACTACTTGTCTTCCTACATTCATTCCCCGTTCCTGGAGCAACAAAGTCGGATATCGATAGATCTAATGTACTTATTTCCTCCAACTGCCTGCATTTTACGCACATACACTCTCCACTCTCTTTGCCACATATGTAATTCCCGAGACGCATACATGCCACAAGTACTGCATGCCACAAAGTCCCTTATGATATTGCTAATAATTGAGTTCTTAAATGGCGGAGGACGTGGCGTTACGCCACTTGCGACTGCTGCTGAATCCACCATCATTCCTTACTGCCGAGTAGCGTAATCTTTAATAATTATTCAATTAATAAATAAGAGGAAAAAAAGTACAGACATCAGAACATTTAAGTACTAAATAGAATTAAATAAAATGAAATATAACTAAATACAGTAAAGCTTTGTTTTGTCTTCCAGCGTTATGCGTTCGATTCCGACGGTACCAAAATATATTATATCACGACAGCAACTAACTTCCAAAAAACAACCACTGAAGTACACTCGTATTCAGAGAAACAATTTAGCACTCAAAAACGTAGAAAAACGGAGAAAAAAGCGGACCATTCACCCGATTAAAAATCACTTTCTTCTGCTCAGCTCAAATTCACCGCCACGTGCCGATGTATGTTCACCTCTGTAGACTTCATGGACACAGTTGAACTATCAGATATTTGTTCACACACACACCCACAGCATGACAATGCTGTGGGTTTGTTGTCTGGATCAGTTGTGAGTGTTTTGTCTGTTAATGGTTTCAAGGAGAGGTACAAAAGATATTGGGTTGATAGTTTGGGCCTCCCACAATGAGTCCTAGGATTCCATAGAGGTGCTCGTGCAATAATAATAATAATAATAATCTAATGCTTCACTTCTTTATAGACATCCTTGCACGTACTTAATAAGTCCAAACCAGATGATCATACAAACATCCTTTCATCATAATCACCTTCACCATTAAGCATGTTCCTATCATTAACATGGTTGCATAACTTAGTCATTCTTTTGCATTTTCATCATTCCTCCCATCATAATCTAGCTTCCCTGACTCTCCACATTAGGTCTTATACCAATAAATAATTTTTTCAGATTTTCAATAACAAATGCATTTTTAAGTGCTGGTCGTCTCTTATATAAGTCATTCAAATCAAAAATTTCCATGCATCCAAAAACTCATAATGATTTCTTCTAAACATCTTGTGCATCAAATCATTTGCTATTATATCTTGGTAATAGAGTAACGATTTTCATTTTGTTGCTCTTCACTCTCATTTCTTCCAGTGGTCCTTTCATATCCTCTCTCATACTCTTTATTGCTAGTTAAATCATTCGTACTTAACAGAACTACCATCTGTTTTACTTTTCTTTTCTGTTTTGAGTTGTATTTGTTATATTTTTGATTTCAGCTTGGAAAACTTAACAGTAGTGAAATTTTTAAATGATTTTTGTTAATAGTGACTGAATTTTAATAAGACTCTAAAGCAATATATAATTTTAACATAGAATTAAATAAATTGTAAACAGTCATCAATGGCTTGTTTTATAATAATTACTTTACCATATAACATATTTTTTTATATTGTACTTGACTTACATGATTATTGTTAAATAATATCATACTTGCTTCAGTGCTTTTTTTTTTTTTTTTTTTCTAATTTTGCATTGCCTGTCTAATAATTTGTTTTTAGTTTTTGAGATTTCAAAAGTTAATTCATTTTCAATATCCTCATTAGTTCTGGTACTGGCATATTTCTGTTCATTGGTGCAAGCCTTTGTTCTCATCTCTTCTGTTTCTTTGTTTCTCTTAGATTATTTCACTATAAACAAAGAGTAAAATTAGTTAAAACTATAACAAAACAAACCTACCCTTTTTAGCATTCATGCATCTTAATCGTTAACATATCCTTATGGTTATATGATGATTTCCGACTTATGACAGGATCGTTAGAATGGAACTTGTAAGTCAAGGACAACTATGCATATATGATATATAAATAGTCATTTTTATATTGATAATGTTCTGTTTAGTTAGTTTAGTTACTGAGTGCAGTTGCTATCTAAAAAATGGAGAAAGAGGCTTTTGTTGCTGTTTGTCTGTTGTGATTTTATCGTCTTGAACTGCTGACTGGATTTAAAATATGGCTTTCGGGATTCCTAAAAATTTTTAAGAACTAAATTCAGTTTTGTTCCAGCTTGAATAGTTTCTTCTGATTCTTTTGAGGTCCCAAAAATTAGCATCTGTTGAGTAAAATAAAAAAATTACTTTGAGATATTTCATATTTATTTGAGATTTATTTAATAACAATTAAATGAGAATTGTTATTTGTTCAATGTGTAATTAACAGTAGTGAAATTTTTAAATGATTTTTGTTAATAGTGGCTGAATTTTAATGACTCTAAAGCAATATATAATTTTAACATAGAATTAAATAAATTGTAAATTGGTTATGAAAGCCACTAAGCATATCTCATTGAATATTATGTGGTATTTAGTGGCTTAGACATGTTTATCAGTGAACAATCTGTTTAATAATGTACATTCATAATGCACATTATTAAGAGATATAAATAATGTACATTATGAAAGTGCTGATCCTTAGTTACAATATTTGTGTGTTTCTTTTTTCCACATCATTGTACAACTATCTAAAATTGAGAGGTGCACCATTACTATTAGTGAATGATTAGTGAGGTGAGAAACTTTGACTCAGATCTGATTACTGTCTATTTAGGAAGCTCATCTAGTCAGACAGAAATTGTAAGGCTTTCGCATAGCTATAAACACCTTGAGAGAGCACCTTTATTAGAAAATCCAGAGGTATGTTATATGAAATTTAAAAAAGTTGAAAAGTGGTTATTCCCAATCTAGAATAAACATATTGGAAATTTCTTTATGTTGTGAATTGATTTTCTTTTAACAGGATGTCTTCAAAAGAGCCTCCATATCTGCTGAAGGATTTTCTTTATTTTTGCATCAAAACTATTTAGCTTTTGCTAATGATATTTCTTCTGCTGCTTCTTGTTCTGAATGGCTCAGTACAGCTGATTTCTTATACTCAGATTGGACAGTAAGTATTAATTCTTGATTACTGATTTTGTTATTATTTTTAAGAATTCCTAATACACTAATGTTTCTTGTGTAATGCAGATATACATTTTATTTGTGTTAGCCATGAAGTTGGATGAAGAAGTCCATCAATTTGCAGAATGTTTTCTATTCCTTTCCCTTTATCAGTTACTTTATTGTAGTTGTGATACAACCAGTTCTTGATATGCATACTCCATGCTATCCTCCAGTGGGATGAGGATAGCATACTCAACTTCACCTCAAAATGTCAACTTTAGCTTATTTCTTTCTCTCTCAAAAAAATAAAATAAAATAAATAAATAAATAAAAATTAATTAAAATAATAATAATAATGACTGATTTTTGATAGCACCTTGGTCTTCAGATGAAAAAGAGATTCTCTTCTTGAAATTACAATTCGAGGTCCATCCTCCAATATCAGAAGAATTTTAAATAAAATAAATACCAAGAATATCTCCTGGTCCTGATTGTATTCTCCTCTCTCTCTCGCTCTCTCTCTCTCTCTCTCTCTCAATTGCACTGAAAATCCCCACTCCAGAACCAACATATACAGGGTGTTCGGGATAAATTTGACAGTTTCGTAAGGAAAAAGAAAATCTTCTTTGTATCTATTAAATTTAATGAATTGACAAAAAACATTACAGGCAGAGTTAATTACAATACTATCAACAAGATTTACTCAAAATAACCACCATTAGCATCGATCACAGCTTCAATCCTGCTTCGGAACCTCGAACAAGCTGATGCTACAGTCTCCCTGGGAAGGGCCGCAAAAACTGTTTTAATTTTATCCATTAACTGGGCTTTTGTATTACTGGAAGTGCGATTGGTGTCTTTTTCAACTGCGCCCCATACAAAATAATCCATGGGGTTAAGGTCTGGGGAGTTTGGAGGCCAAACATTTGGACTGGTGAAGTCGTAGAAATTTTCAGACAACCATTTTTGACTTTTCCCAGAGGTGTGGCAAGGGGCCGAATCCTGCTGCCATACATACGGCCTACCATTGGCTACCCTTGTTATCCAGGGCTTGACTACAGTGTTTAGCAACTCCACGTAGCCATCTGAAGTCAACCTGAGGCCCTCTTGGAAAAAATGCGGCGGCATCACATTGCCTTCAGAGGATACACATCCGAAAACCATCACAGTTTGGGGAAATTTAGTCTGCATTACACGAGGAATGTCCTTTGTACTGTATGCAAGCCATCTGTTATTCTGCGTGTTGTGTTTTTGATCCTGGCAAAAGTTTTTCTCATCGGAAAAGAACCAGATTGTTTGTGGTTCCGCAGGATGTTTCACTTTGCTTAGAAGTTTCTTCGCGTTTATCAAACGTTTTTCACGGGCCTTTTCTGTAAGCAGCTGACCTTTGCGGCGCTTGTATGAGTAGTAGCGGAGGTCTTCATTGAGTGCAAGCTTCATAGTAGAGGCTGCAACATTCATTTCACGTGACAAAGCCCGAATTCCAATGCCAGGGATCTTCAACACCTGTTCCTGCAGATTTGCGAGGAATTCTGCTGTACGAACGCAATCAGATCGTCTGCTAGGGATCTTTCTTCTTGCTACATCCTCGTAGTCACCATTGCAAGTCTCTAGTTCATGCCTGATTGTTTTTACTGTATTCAGGGAGCATTGGGCAGCAGTCGAAATATCCTTATTTTGATGGCCGGCACGAATCATCATGATACAAGTTATTCTCTTCCATGATTCAGGTGGGTTCCAGCTATCCATCCTTTCTGACATCTTGTATATGAATGAAGAAGGGTCCAACCTTTTAAATGAAGAGAAGTGTGTGTTAATACATGTAACTTATGGAAAAATATAATTAATTATAATTATATTTTTATATAATTATATTATATAATTATACAAAAATATGTCAAATTTATCCCGAACACCCTGTATATATATATATATATTCATATTCGTCTCGTAACATCACTAAACGCTTGAGACCACGCCAACATCCTCGACAAGAAGATGACTCCAACCCAATCACTCATATACAGTTGCCTTTTATCAGCACTCTTACCCCAAAACTAGCTAAGATTCTGAAAAAATTCAACATAAAGACCGACTATACTACGCTGCCAAAAACTTCGTTCTTTTCTGAGTCGACCAAAACCAAAACACAACCATCTGCATTTTCCTGGTGTTTATAAAGTTTTGTGCAACTGTGGTCGACCTTATTTTGGCCAGACAGACAAATCTGTTTCACTTCGTCTTGAGGAACATAGACGTGACATCTCCTACAGTAGAGCACGAGCGAGCGCCCTTTCCAGTCATGTCCTTTTCTCGGCAAACTCTAACCTTGAAGAACAGCCACATCAAGTTGATTGGGAACGCACTACTAATTTATATATTTGCAAGGATGAATTCGAAAGAAGAATCATCGAATCAAAAGAAATAGTTCTGGACCCTTCACATTTAAACAATAATCTTAGCTACAATTTACCCTATTCCCATAGCGCAGTAATCCAGTACTGGCGCTCAAAAATTAGCTGTCGCACACATTCTACTCATGCCAACGGTAGCACGCGGTCACCTATTCAAATATGACTGTTATCATTCTGCTTTTTATTAAGCTGTAAAGTTCATTTTTTACCGTGTTATTTTATGTCTTATGTTTTTATTTCTCACCTGAAGAAGTCGGATCACCGATGAAACTAGTTGTGATGTATTAAAGGTTTTTGTTATACTTTCTCGGGTTCTAGTCAGTTAAATTTATTTTTATAAATATATATATATATGTATATATACATATATAGTGTGCCTGTTAAATAATGAGACATATTTTTTTACCATCAATAGTTTCACTAGGTCTTGCATAGGTACTGTTTGAACAGGATGGTGCTAGTGCCTTGTGTCAAAATATTTGAATCTGGAACAATGAATGGTGATAAAATTTTATTTTAAACTGGGAAAATCCACTTCAAAAACATTTAGTAATCTTAAAACAGTCTATAGGGATTACTCATACGTGCACAAGTTTTTGAATTCAACAGCATTTGTTAAATACCACTTAGATGATTGCTCAGAAATTAAATAGTGGCAAGACAGAAATTGTCTGTCTTGCCATTATTTAATTTCTGAGTAGCCTGTGAAATTTGCTGGAAAATTTAGGATAAAGAAAGATATGTTTTCAGTTCATACCATATTCTTTGACTCTGAGCAGAGAGGGAGAATCATGTTGCTTGCTGTGATGATTTTGTATATATGGTTGACCAAGATATACCATATAGGAAAGTTTTATTATTATTATTACATGACACCTCCAGGGGGGTTCATAGACTCATTGAGGGAGGACACCTACTCTACAACTCACTCACTCAATCCACCAACTACAACAAACCGCAACCACACCAATGCCATGTACCACCAACCACCACAACTAGTATTTCCACAATCACAAACATCCATGCCCATGGTGGGATTCAAATCTGCAGCCTTTTGGCTGGAGAGCAGATATGCTAACCACTTGGCCAACCAGGCTGGCAATTTTTTTTTTTTTTTTTTTAAAAACAAAATTTGGTATCCTCCTCCTTCCTCAAGTACATTTCTCCTGTTTGAGCTACTAACTACAAATCATAAATCCACTCAATATTAGAATACCGATTTTACATCTAGGTGTGTTGATTGTGTTGTTTTCAATCAGATCCTACACAAATACAGTAACTGTACTTCTGAGCTGTATTTCTTTCAGCTTCAAGCACAAAAGAAAAAAACTATTCAAATATGTATAGTTTACACAGCCTGTCATAGCCTTTAACAGCTCATATGTTTGCTTGCTTATCGTCTACATCTGGCACTTTTGCAAATGTAAGAATTATTTGTGATCATGTGGTCTTGATTATAAAACATGAGGAATATTCTATTAAGAAGGGGTATTTGTGGAACTACAAGGCAGGGATGATTATGATATGCTTAGGAAGAAGCTTAAATCTGTATACCATGGGCATAAAACACTGCAGGATAAAGATGTTAGTAGTGCATGGGATATAGTTAAGGCTCATCTAGAGGAAGCAGTATTAAATTGTATACCTAGGGTAAGGAGGGCTAATCAGATATGAGTTAGATGGATGAGTAATATCATTAAGCACAAGAAGAAGAAAATACTGTGGAGGGTATATAAAGAGAAAGGTGACTAGGAAACTCATGAACAGTACGAGGCTCAGGCATGAAAGGTGACCAGCATGGCAAGGGCAAAATCAGGTTATGAGAAGAGTCTAACCGAGCAGGCCAATGGAAATTGCAAAGAGTTCTTTGTTATGTGGCAAGTAAAAGGAAGAATGACTATGGAAGATTAACCTTAATGAGTAATGGTCACGAAGAGACAGAAGCAGATAAAATAGTTGAGTTACTGAGTGACCACTTTGCAAGGATATATCATCCTAATGGGGTTACTGTTTAACCTATGTGGCAGACGCTAACATAGGAACAGAGGTTGATGAATTGAAGGTTCTTAGGATATTGCAGAATCTCAATGTAAATACAGCTGTGGGATTAGTTAGAATATCAACTAGGGTTTTGTGAGAATGTGCAAGGGAACTGGCAATGCCTTTGGCTAGGCTCTTTAATTTAAGTCCTAGCTCTAGTCTCAGCTCTTTCCACACTTCCAAGAGAGTGTGGAAAGAGGCCAAAAAAATTCCCTTGCATAAGGGAGATTCTAAGACTGCAGTAGCAAATTATAGACCAATTAGTATCTCAGGTGTGGTGGTAAAAGTACTGGAAAAATGGGTTCAAAAAGAGAATTCAAGAATGGGTGGATAAAAATATGATACTGCACGATGGTCAACATCTTTGTGAAGGGTCATTCATGCTTTAGTAATTTACTATCTTTTATAATAGAGTAACAGAGTTGGATAAAGGAAATGGCTATATGGTGATTCTGCTGTATTTTGCAAAGGCATTTGACAGAATACCACATGGAACTCCGTTATGCAAATTAGAACAAATGGGTATGGATATGACACTGGTTAAGTGGATAAGATCGTGGCTGCTGGCCAGATATCAAAAAGTGGCATGTGGGGGAGCAGAATCGAGGCAAAAACAGGTAACTAGTGGTGTGCCACAAGGCTCAGTACTAGGACCATTGCTGTTTAATTTGTACATAAATGATATAGGAAATAACCTCAAAGGAAATATTCAGTTATTTGCTGATGATGTGAAATCAGGTAGAGTAATTGTTAATTAAGACGATGTGGAAAGCTTGCAGGACGATTTGAATAGGCTGTCAGTATGGGCAAAAGTTAATGGGTGTCAGTTTGATGTTGAGAAATGTAAAGTTATGCATTTTGGAATAAATAAATTACAAGATATATATTACATTAATGGCACTGCACTCCAAGATGGTAGGGATGGCAGGTGAAGCTAGATATTTACAGATAGACAGAGCGTTAAAGTTTAGAGGACATATTGCTAAGGTAGCTAAGGTAACCCATAAGATTGCTTGCCTATTGAAGAACAAATTAACAAGTACAGATAAGGAAGTTGGAGTCGATAATGCTGGGTATAGAAATAGTGGCATTTTTATGCTTTATATTAATTCCAGGAGTATCTGGAATAAAGGAGAGGAATTGGTGGTGCTGATAGCATCAGCCTGGCCAAAGATTATTGGGATCACTAAGACGTGGTTGACAGAAGAGGATATAATAACAGGAATAGAAGTAGCAGGGTACAGCATTTTTTGGCAGGATAGGCAGGGAAAACGTGGTGGTGGAGTACTGCTTATGATAAGTGACGACTTACGTCCTCAAGAGTGGTGGCTTTGGAAGGCAGTGACACTAATGATTTTGAAAGCATATGGTGTGAGGTAGAGATAGGCAAGATGGGATATTTAATGGGGTGTGTGTTGCTACAAACCAAGGAGCACAGAGGGTGGGGACACTCATTCTCCTTTGCAAGTGCAAGGAGAATGATTTTTATGGGAGATTTTAACTACAGCAGTATAAATTGAGGAGAGGAAGATGCATATAGCAATAAGGGAATGGAATTTCTAGAATTCTTGATTGAGAAATATCTTAGGCTAGATATTTCTTGCCTAAGATAACTTGGAAGATGAATAGACATCTCTGTTCCCATATATGTTCCCATCTCTTTAATACTCCTGTATTAAAGAGATGGGAACATATATGGAATTATAAGGCAGGTGATTATAATAGTCTTAGACATCAACTTGGGGAAGTTTCATGGAGGGAGGAATTGGAAGGCCGGGATATCATTAGTGCTTGGGAAATTATGACGGAATATTTGTTAGCAGCAATAGTAAGCTGTATTCCACAAGTGAAGAAAAGGACACACCAAATTGTGTCCTTTTCTTCACTTGTGGAATACATCCTTTAAAGTGGATGACAAACAATATTAAACAGGAACTGGAGGTGAACAAGAGACTATGGAAGTGATATAAGGAGACGGGAAGAGCAGATGCATGAAGAATATAAGACACAGGCCAGGAGAGTGACTAGTATGGTAAGGAAGGTGAAACTAGAATATGAGAAGAGATTGACACTAAGATTCAAAGAAAATCCTAGGGAATTTTTTAGCTATGTGGCCAGTAGGAGGAGATATGATCATAGAAGAATGACATTGTGGATAAAAATAGGAATATGCAGAGGACATAGTGGAATTGTTCAATGAACACTTTATTGGTGTATTTCATCCTGAATGAGTAAATTTTAATACTAGAGGGATAGGGCAGGTTCGAGGTTTAGAGGTGCAGGAGGAGAGCTTATTCCAAATACTGAGTACTTTGGATGTCAGTAAAGCTGTTGGACCGCATGGTATTTCACTACGAGTTTTGAGAGAATGTGTTAAGGAACTGACAACTTCTTTGACCTGGCTTTTCAATGAAAGTCTTGCTATGGGAAAGGTGCCCAGAGAATGGAAGGAAGGTAAGTTAGTTCCATTGCATAAGGCAATTGGAAGTGTCTAATTACAAGCCAGTTTGTGTGTCATCAGTGGTTTTTAAGATCTTGGAGAAATTAGTTAGGGACGGTATACAACATTGGGCAGATGAGGTTAATGTTATCTGTGAGAGTCAACATGGATTTGTGAGGGGACGCTCTTGTTTTAGCAATATGCTAGCCTTTTATAATAAAGTTGCAAGAACATTAGATGAGGGAAAGGTATATACTGCAATTTTCTTGGATTTAGCGAAGGCATTTGACAGGGTGCCACATGATAAGCTGATATTTAAGTTGGAGCACATGGGTTTGGATGTCAGGTTGGTCAACTGGATTCAGAATTGGCTGTCTGATAGGTATCAGAGAATTGTGTATGGTGGGACAGTTTCAAGGAGGCAGAGGGTTACAAGTGGGGTCCCACAGGGTTCAGTACTAGGAACTATATTGTTTAACCTTTATATCAATGACATTGTCAGTGGATTGCAGGTGGATATTCAGTTGTTTGTGGATGATATGAAGCTGGGAAGGGTTATTAGTAATAGTGCAGATGTGTTAGTCCTGCAAGAGGATTTAAATAAGCTAGACAGATGGGTAAATGAATGGGGGTATCAATTTAATGCAGCAAAATGTAAGGTCTTGAGGTTTGGGACACATCGATGGGATGTTTCATACTCTGTTGGAGGAGCTATACTGGAGGAAGTAGGGGAGACAAGAGATCTGGGGTTGATGATTGATAGAAACCTGAAGTTTAGGGGACATATTGCAAAGGTGGTGAAGGTAACACAGAGGATTGCTGCTATTATGAGAAGGACACTGACCTGCAGAGATAAGAGGATTATAATTCCGTTGTATAAATCTCTGATCAGACCACACTTGGACTATTGTTCTCAGATTTGGTCCCCAGGATTTGAAGGGAACAAATTAACTGTGGAAAGGGTACAAAGGCAGATAACAAAGACAGTTTCAGGTCTGTATGTTAGTTATGAGGATCAGTTGAGGGAATGTGGACTGCAGAGTTTGGTGGATAGAAGAAGAAGGAGAGGTGATATGATTGAGACTTTTAAACTGTTGAGAGGTGGTTACAGGGTTGACACTTGGGGAGTTCTTTCACTTGGTTGAACAGCAAGAAGGAGTAATGACAAGGGGCCATCCCTGGAAGTTACAAAAGTAAACTGTGAGGAGTGGTTTCTTTGCATGGAAGGTGGTTGAGCCATGGAATGCATTGCTTGATAGAGTGGTGAGAGCGAGAACAGTCAATGAGTTTAAGGAGTGGTAGCATAGACTTTGTGTTTCCTAGGAGGGACCTCCTACAATATGTCTTTTGATTCCTTGGAGCCTAAATAATAACAACAATAATAATTCCTTTCTATAATGCCTTGATATGCTCACATCTGGATTACTGTGATCAATTTGGTCCACTGGGGTTCTTGGGGATGAGGAAGCAGTGGAGAGGATTGAAAGGCAACTGACCAAGATGGTGAGTGGGCTGTGGAATGTTCCCTATGAGGATAGCTTGAAGGTGTGTGAATTGCAGAAGTTGGTTGCTAGAAGAAAGAGGGAGGGGACATGATAGAAATATTTTAGTTGCTTATAGGGTTTTGTAAGATAGATGCAGGGGAAATGTTTCAGCACTTCGCTAGAGGGACCAGAACAAGGGATCATCCCTGGAAATTGAATGTTAGTAGAGCTGTGAGGACTAGATTTTTTGCTTGGAGAATTTTGAATAAGTAGAATGGGTTCAAGGAGAGGTAGATAGATTGTGTGGATAGATTGGGTCTCCTGCAATGAGTTTTTGGATTCCATGGAGATGTACAATATAATAATAATTTTATGAAGTAAAGTGGTTTCATCTAAATGAGTACTTTACCCACTTAATGTGCAAGCATTATAAAACTCGCCTAATCACATATCATATTCTGATGGAATGCTGCCACTATATGCAAGAACATAAGTATTATTTATTACACTTGCTATTCTGGTTATGTCACATGCACTCCAGCTGATTCTATCTAACTTAAAGTGCTTGAAGTTTTTATATTTTTTTCAAAGGAATTAGTTTTTGCAGTTCACATCATCTGATTCTAACTTTATTTTATATTCACATGCCAATTTGATGGGTTTTTTTTTTTTACTTTTTTTGTTTGCTTTATATATTATTATTATTAGACAACTCCAGGGAGTCCAAGGACTCATCGAGGGAGGGCACCTGCTCTACAGGTCTCTCTCCACCAACTGATCACAACTAATATAATATTTATTTATTTGTTTATTTACACATAAACAAATATTGATTTGTTTATGTGCTGCTCCCATGGTTATTGTCCTCAGTTGTCCATGTTCTAATAAAACCCAAATTTAACCATTCTTCCAGAAACTTGGATTTTTCATTCTGCAATCCATATAAGAACATGTGGAATTAAGATAAAACTAATATACACAGTTGTTTGTTTTGACTAAAAATTTCTGTGTCCCATTCTATCAAATTCATCTCTCTCTGTTGCTCTCCTAATACCATCAACCATTCTGAACTCTTTTGATTTCCTTTTTTTAAATGTTGATTTTTCTTCAATCCAACATTCCTGACAGTGAAGTTATCTTCCTTAAGAATTTTAATCTTCGTATCGCCAAATGGCTTTCCTCTTCCAGCTGCACAGATCATGCAAATATCAGATGTCGAGACATATGCTATGCTGTCATCAGTGGTCTTACATGTATTGTTCACATGCCTACCTGAATACCACATAACATTAAATGCTCTCCAGCTAAGTGCACTGTGAATGTTGTTTGTCCTTTAGATAATTCATACACATGCACACAACTGCTTTCATCCACATATTGTATGGCATCATAGGAATGTCAATTGGGATGTTCTTGATAACTTCTGCACCTCATTACATGGTTGTGGTATAGTTTTAATCCTTCCAATTCAAACATATGCTAAGCATATTTGATCAAAGTAATGTTTATTTGTGTGGAAACATTTATTCCAAACTCCACTCTATTCCTATTCCTTATCTAATATTGGTTTTCCAAAAGGTTGTGTGGTGCTCCAGGGTTGTACAAATGAAGAATTGGGTATACTATAACTCTTGTACACATCCCAACTTCATCTTCCTTTGCTACATATACCAAAGCTCATAATAGCTGCAAAGAAACTAACAGCACATCCAAAATAGATTTTGAAAGATCTAAAAGTAGAGGCATGTATTATCCTGTTCAAACTGCATTCATGCCCTTTCTTGCCAAAGCTATTAACATATATCATAACATCTGTCCAACATTTTCAATTCTGTTATATTTGGATGGTTCTGTTGCGTCATCATCCACAGATAAAGTCAAACTTTCTTGTCCAAATTGGATGCCAAAATATTTCCTGGTTGTAATTGCATTTCTCTACTTAAGAGTTGAGCCCATCCTGTGTCACCTTTTATCTCTCTGTCTGTGTTCCACTGGTGTATCCTGGAAATTAGCCCATATATAGCCCATTCCTAAGAAGGGTACGAATCTGCGCTATCAAAATACCATCCAATTTCTCTTACTTCAGTTCCTTTCTAAAGTAAGGGGAAAGAACCATGAACACTGAATTCCTACACTACCTGGAAGGCAATCAAAAATCATCAGTATGGTTCCACCACTGTTGATTAACAGAGCAATGCTTACTTGTGTTGTCTTTGAGTGCTTGAAAACTTATCCATAACATTTGTCCAAAGACAAATGCTATGGATAAGTTTGGCAAATTTCACATGGTTGTATCAAGGCTTTGGTATGACCATGACTGGATGCATACTATGCATTTTGGTGGATGATTTCTTATCTTATTCTAATGCTAGGATTCTACAGGGCTCTTTTTTTTTTCACCCAAACTCGCCAATCTGCATATTAGTAAAGTTAACTGCCAATCTAATACAGTTAAAACCATATGCATGACATGCATATAGCAGCACTCAATGTTCAAAATGTCCCTTTTTGTTTTCACAGACACCCAAGTCTGTGAGGACACATATTGATGGTAGCATGCACAGCATCCAATGGAAACACTTCCATTGCTCACTCCAAATCCATCTTCAGGCTGGCGATGCTGGGATGTCATTTTTTGCAGGCTACTTTCTCAAGCTCCAACCACAATTTGAAGTCCAGTGGATTCAGATCAGGATTTTCAGATGGCCAATCAAATGGTGATGTGTGGTTGGGCACATTTGCCTCTAAACACTGTTGTATGGTCCTTGCCATACAACAGTGGTGAAGTGTCCAGTAGAATGGACACTTCACCCCTGGGTCATCAGTTAGTACACATGACATCATTATCTGCAAAACATTCATCTCTCATGACATTACTTTCCGTGTTCTCATAGGATTATGGCAGAAATATGCCTTCACAGTCCTCACCACTTGTTGCATCCTAATGCAACATGGTTAGTCTGTTCTTTGGCAGTCTTCTGTATCGTTGTAATGGTTAATAGTCCAATACACAAACATCCTACTGATTCCAAGTGTTTTTAGTGTGTTGAAAATAACAGGTGGCTGCATTTCAACCATTTGAAGTACTATTATAGCTACATGGTTCTTATAATCTTCTCACTACATGTCAACCCATACTAGACAACTCTCTCTGCTGATAAACATGCGAATGTTGGCTACGCACAGCACCACTGACGGCCCAGACTCACTCAATTCTGTGGGGATCTGTGGAAGTTACAACAGTATTTATGGCAAGACTATATATATATATACACAGAGTCTGTCAAAAAAAATGTATACACACTTCAGCAAAAGAAAAACCTGTATAAAAATTGTAATAGTAAATTTATACTGACATCAAGGGATGAGTACAAGTTGCCTTTGACTTCTACAATTACACGAGGTGCTCAAATTGGTTACCATTGGCATCCAGGCACTTATTATTATGGCGAACTACTGCTTGGGCAATTGGGCAAAGTGTCTAGTGGGATTGCTGTGCATGCCGTTTCACTTTCTTTCCAAAGCGCCACCAGTGTAGCTGGTTTTCTACAATACACTACATCCTTTAGAGTCACCCATAGGTAGAAGTCCAAGGGTATTAAATCAGAAAATGGAGGGGAAACTTGACTGCACCTCATCATTCTATCAAGTGCATGAATGGCAGGTAAAATGGATGTGTATAGCATGTCTAGGTACACTTGACCAGTAACGGTACCTTGAAAGAAGTCCTATTAAACCCCTAGATGACAATTCACATTGATCCCCAGTAAATTGACTGCCTTGTCCATATGAATGCCCGAATTTTCTGGAGCCCAGTAAACACAATTATGCCGATTCACTATTCCATTAAACTTAAATTGATGTTGAATTTCATCAACATTCTCAAATTTGAAATACCACTTTAAAATGGTCTTGCGTGCCTCGGCCATTTTGTTTGACTCTTACCAGTCACATGTTGATGCTAGTATTCATGAGAGTAACGACATCTTTTGAGAGAATATCATATTGCACATTGCTACTGTAATTCGATCCAACTGAAAAAAGTCCATAGATGACATCTGTTAAAGTGTATATACATTTTTTTGACTGACTCTGCGTGTGTGTGTGTGTGTGTGTGTGTGTGTGTGTGTGTGTGTGTGTGTGTGTGTGTGTGTGTACACAGTGAGATTTCTCTTCATGACAACTCAGTACAAATCACATGCCCATCAACTGTTTGAATACTATTCTCACATTTGGGCTTGTGCCCCTAAGAGCTTCCTAAAAATACTTGATCCATCACAGAAAAAAAAAATGATCCAACTCTCACCAGTTCATCCCCCCCTACAATCATTTGGTTTCTGCTGTTTGCATCTTATACAAATACAGTAATACCTCAAGTTTCATAAGTAGTGCATTCCGCATTACACAGGATAATATCACACAACTCAAAATGCACATAACTAGAGAGCTTATGTTGTCAAGATAAATGGAAACAAAAACAAAGTCAAAAACACCACAGTTGGCTTCATGAAGAGAAGATTTAGTTGAATCATAAATAATATAAAATGTATATCATAATTTAGCATGAAACACTAAATTCAAGCAGCATCAGACCTTCACTGATTCATCTTCACTACATGTTTTTCAGACTTCAGAACCTTCTTATTATCACAAACATTTGGGTGAGTATATATATGTATACACACACACACACACAAGGATGGCCTGAAAAGTTCTCGGCCAAAAAACGAATTGAAATGAAAAAAACGAATTTATAATTTTGAAATTATTTTTATTTTTCAACATGATCTTCCTTAAGACTAATACATTTATTCCAGTGCCATTATCTGCAAAATACCCCTCTATATTCGAAGAAAAATACTGACCAGCGAGGAAGAGTTTTAGTTTTGGAAAGAGATAGAAGTCAGAGGAAGTCAAATCTGGGGAATAGTGTGGATGTTCCAACAATTCATTGTGCAGATCCCTTAATTTTCCCATTGCCAAAACACCTTTGTGGGCAGGTGCATTGTCTAGTCTGGTTAAAAGATCAGAATAATATTCCCCAGTTATTGTTTCACACTTTTCAAGATAATTAATAAACAAAATGCCTTTAGCATCCCAAAACAGTGATGCCACAGCCTTTCCTGCTGATGGAACTGACTTTGTCTTTGGCGCTGAATAACCAGCTTCTGTCCGCTGTTTTGATTGGATTGCTGTTTGGATTCTGGTGTGTAATGGTGAATCCAAGTCTCATCCATAGTAATAAATCGATGCACAAAATCAGTTTTATTCTTGTTAAAATGCTCCAAACACTGTTCAGAGATTTTCATACGAGTGCGTTTTTGATCTGCTGTGAGCAAGTGCAGCACCCATCTTGTGCAAAGCATTTTCATTTGCAATTCTTCATGCAAAATATATCCTACAGTTCTTTTGAAATGCCTGTAGTGTCAGCAGTTTCACACACTTTGACTCGTCAGTTATCCAATACCATATTGTGCACTTGATCAATGATTTCTGATGTTGTTACACTTTTTGGACGTCCTTCACCTGGATCATCTTCTAGGCTGGTACAGCCACGATTAAACTCAGCTGCCCATTTCTTAATTGTCGAAAATGAAGGAGGAGAGTGCCCATAAAGTTTTATGAACTTCAAATGAATTTCTTTAGGTGTTAAACCTTCTTTTAGAAAGAATTTTATAACTGCATGATACCCAATTTTATCCACTTCAAGGAATACAGACAACACTTTTGCTTCAGACAGCTGTATAAAACAAACTACTTGTTAGAATGACTTGCAATTTCACATGGATGTTTATCACAATTTCACATGGATGCATAGATGTGTTGCCATCTATGGTCGAGGCCGAGAACTTTTCAGACCACCCTCGTATATATATTCAACATCCTTTATCATCTCTGAAAGTTTTACGTTCCTTGCTCAGTGTACATCTCCATCTAAGTTAAGCACTTGCCCATGTTTACAGTCTTCCATATACTTATGAAAGTTTGGTAGCTTCCCCCATCAGTTTTTAAAGAAGTCATAGTAGTTTTTGATGAAACCATCTATCTGTGATGCTAAAATTCTTTCCATATTTTGCATAATCACTGGTCAAATAACAAATTCAAACTACATTTACACAATTATGTACTTTTTTTTTTTGACATTGTCACTGATGGTATGAAGTGTAGATTCACCAAGTCCAGTCACTCATTTTATTACCTTTTTTTTTAGTGTTTTCATATCTTCTCTTAGAACAGCAAACGTTTTTCTAAGGTCATAGCTTTTAAAGACTTATTAGGATTCACTGTTCTCCATCCTGCCAACTACAAACCCAGTAAGTCTGAAGGAAGATAAGCAGCATAGAAACAGCTCTGCCCAAGGTTAAAGTTAAACCAAGACTGTAAGGGTTTTCACATAAGCTTCCATGTACACAGAACCAGCATGTGCCAGCCTAAATGGATATTTTTAAAAATTCACACACACACACCCACACACACAATCACATCATCATCATCATCAAATTCCTGACATGTACCCTCAAGGGGTGTACAGGATATGATACTACTACATGAAAAATTTTAACTAACTTTTAACATCATTACTAACTTCCTATCTACTTGTCAAGACATCAGATCTTATATTTCTATCGTCTAAGGCGCTTTGTACCGTATCAATCCACCTATATCTTGGTCTTCCTCTGGGTTGTCTTCCTGGCAGAGAACACTTGTTTTGCTAATCTTTCCTCGCCCATTCAGTTTAAGTGACCATACCACCTGAGATTACCTCTGCTAATGCATTCCTGGATGCTGACAATGTCAAGTTCTTTCCTAATATCCACGTTTTTAATATGATATTGCCATTGATGCCATCTGTTCACACCTCTAATCTTTCTCAGGACTCTCATATCTGCGGTCTCTAGTCTTTGGTCAAGTGTTTTACTTCTAACCCAGTTCTCAGATCCATAAGTTAAAACTGGTTTGAACACTGTCTTGTATACAGCTAATTTAGTGTTCCAACTAATTTCTCTCTTACTCCATATGAATTTATTCAATTGACTTCCCAGCATACCAGCTTTGTTGATTCTATTGTCTATTTCCATATTTAATTTACCATCTTCAGTAAAAATCGTGCCTAAGTAGCTGAAATGTTTTACTTGTTCCACAGGTTCTCCATTCACAACACAGTTGACATTTTCAACAATTCTACCTATTTTCATTGTCTTTGTCTTTTTAATGCTAACCTTCATACCATATCTATTACAACAGTTATTCAATTTAGTCAGGGAATCTTGCAAACTTGTAGCAGATTTATTTAGAAGTATAACATCGTCCACATGTAGCAAAGAACTGACATTAACATCTCCAATTCTGATATGTTTAATACCACTTTCTTTGATAATGTGATCCATATAGATAATGAATAACAGAGGGGACAATGTACATCCCTGTCTCACACCAGATTTAACATTAAACCATCTTCCTGTACTTCCTTCAATTCTGACAGCTGACTCACAACTCAAATAAAGACTAAGTATTTGCTTGATATAATGCCCCATCGACACCATATAACGGTAGCGTATTGATTAGCTTCTCTCTTAGCACCTTGTAATATTACTTTTCCAGGTCGACAAAACTCAAATACAGATCATTGTTATATTCCCATGCTTTCTCAACTATTTGTCGTAAAGTGAAGATCTGATCCTGACAGCCTCTATTTGGCCTGAATCCAACTTGTTTTTCATCAAGCTTTTCTTCCACAATTCTTCTCGACCATTTCTCAAGTATATTTGCATATATCTTGCCAGGAACACTCAGTAGGGAAATACCTCTGTAATTCTCACATTCAGTTTTATTTCCCTTTTTATATATGGGTACTATTAGAGCTCTACTCCAATCATCGGGAATTTGTCCCTCTGTCCAGGCTTTCTGAACTATGCAGTGCGGCCACTGTAAGACTTTTATACCACCATACTTCAGCATTTCTGGTCGAATATCATCTACTCCTACTGCCTTTCGATATTTCAAGTCTTTGATGGCTTTTTCTACTTTAAGTATGGATATGTATTCCTGACTGCATGTATGGTCAGTGTTTTTTCCCACTGTGCTGTCATCACTGCTTGTTTCATTTAGCAATTTTTCGAAGTAATTACTCCATACTTCAAGGATATCTTTTTCTCCTGTTTTCATGTCACCTTTATCATCTCTAACTCCTTTTACAGCACTCTTTCCTCCGTTTCTAAGCTTCTTCAACAACCTGCAGAATGTCTTACCGCCTTCTTGATATTTATTTTTTATATTCTTGCCAAAGTCCTTCCATGACTTTTATTTAGCTAGTTTTACACATTGTTTCGCTTTCTTACATTTGTCTCTATTCTCTAAGAGTAAAAGCTGACTTATTTGCCAGGAACTTTTGATATGCATTCTTCTTTTCCTTCACTGCTTCTTTAACTTCCTGTGTTCACCATAGATTTCTGATTTTTCTATCCTTGCAGACAACCTCACCACATGCCTCTCTGGCTGAATCAATCAGGGTTTTCTTCAAGGCTTGCCACTGAATCTCCAAGGTTTGGTTCCTGTTCTCAAACTCTTTCATTTTTTCTTCAATAATCTTTGTGTATTTTAGTCTACAGTTCCCATCTGAGAGCTGTTCAACTTTTATTCGCTTTAAAACTTTCTTACATGTGTTTCTGTTCAATATGAAATTCAATTTCATCCTGCTTAAGACTAAATAGTGATCGCTTCCAATTTCAAATCCTCTGTACAGTCTGGTGTCCTGCACCATGGAGAAAACATCACTATCAACAATAAGACTTAAGTCAATGAGACTGTTCTTATTCCTTGCCTCTTCTCTCCATGTGAATTTGTGCATATTTTTATGTTGGAACATGGTGTTAGTAATAACCAGTCCATATCCAGTCCATAGCCATTATTATTAGCTTTGCTCTTTTCTCCAAATTTTCCCAAAATATTTTTGTATGTCTGACAATCATTTCCTACTCTGCTATTTAGATCTCCAACAAGGACCAACTTTTCATTTTTCATTGTGTCAGTTGCTTTTTCTAAAGAACTCAAAAAATTCCTCCACTTCTACCTTAGTAGAACCTTCTGTGGGACCATAGTCACAAATAAGTCTCATTGTCCAATTCCCTTTTCTGATATTTGCCCACATCACTCTACTTGAGACTGCCTGCCATTCAAATAGATTAGCCTCGTAATTTGTGTTGAATACTATGGCTACTCCTTTTCCTTGATTGTCATTTCCTGAATATAACATTTTGTATTTATTGCTCAGAAAGATCTCACCAGTTTTTGTCTTTTTTGTTTCAGTCACCCCTATTATGTTGATCTGGTACTTATCTAATTCTTCAGCTAGCTCCATTTCTTTGCTATTCAGGCTTCTTATGTTGATAGTACTGATCTTTAACTCTGGTGATGTTGAGTTGGGGTGTGCTTTCAGATTTGTTCCAGTAGCTGACTTTTTGCTGTTCGCCCTGGTTCCCTGGCAAAAACAACGGAGGCCTTGTTTAACCAGGCGATGCCCCAACTGGCCCAAAATTTTGTCAATTTTGTTGTACCATCATTTTCTATATTGGTTTAAGCCAATAAGAATACAATTTAGTCAGCTAAATCCCAAATTGCCAACCCATCCTCTTTCATTCAGTATCCAGGTAGATACCCAATGGGGTGCACCAAGAGAAGGTGATAATTGGACATTAGGTCAGAAGCCCTGGTCAGTTCTCCACATAGCCTTTAAAGGCTATGTGGAGGTCTCCTCTCAGTTATAGAGCTTTGACCCTTAAGCACCCACCCCTTAAACACACAATCTCATGAATGCAAAATAGCAAAAGTCGATCACTCAAAACTTGAGGTGTTAGTGTATCCGTGACCACCGTGCATCTTAATTAACATCAATAATTTCTCTACCCACTATTAAATCCATTGAAATGCATGCAGCAGATATTCAAGGATCCTTTACAGTTCACCTCCAAACCCACAGAACAAATTACTCATTGTTCATCCCTTCCTGCTGTCCTCTTCCATCTTACGACCTTCCCAAGAAATTCAATCCACAGCTCTTCAAATCAAATGTGAACACATTCCTTCTTGCTTATCTGTGGTGCATTACCAATCTATTCTGTATCGGATCATAAAATAATAATCAAATAGTTAAAAAATAAAAAAAAATAAAAATAAAAAAACTTCCCACGATCTGTGAAATAGCTTTCTCTGTGTCTTTTCCAGTACCGTGGATGTTACTTAGCCTATGTATTTTGCTAGTATAAATAAAAAAAAGTAGCAGAAATTTAGTATAAACAATTATTATTATGCGACACCTCCAGAGAGGAAGACTCATCGAGAGAGGGCACCAATCTTTCCTGTATGGATATATATTTAATGTAAACAATCTTATTATTGTTTACATTAAATATCTGCTACTTTTTTATTTTTAATTTAATCATGAGAAAATTTTAACATAGTGATCTAAATTAAACAAAGAAAAATTAATATAAAAACTTCGAATTTAAAAAAAAAATTAATCTTAAAATTTACTGTACCATAGGGTTATGATATACTTGCCAACTATACAGTGTCTTTAGCTACGAGAGGTCTAATGTTTAATTTAATTTCACATGGAAGCAGTAATAAATGGAGATCATTTCAGAAGCCTCAGTGGTATACCACTATAAAAATGGTAAATACTTTTATTTGTTTCTTGTTTTTTATAAATTAAAATCCTTCTTTTCATTCCCTTTGCAGACCAAAGTAAAGTTGCGGGGGGTAGTTTTTTTTTTATGTTATATGAAGAATTTTGGTTTCTTTAATCAGTGAAGAGTGTTGTCAAAAACTGTGTATATGCCATTTAACTGGAAAGACTTTAGTTTGAACATCTATCTAGAATTTAAGGAACAATTTCATCTTACCATCTCTTGGTCTTCCTCTTTGCCTACTGCCATCCATAGGTCTCCATTCTGTGAATAGTGTTGTTGTGTCTTGTAATGTGTTCATCCTATCTCCATTTTGAATGCATCATGTAACTCATGATGTCCTATCCACCTGTTCTCAGTCTTAACAAAAGAGTATCCTTCTCTAAGTGTCATACCAAGCAGATTTCTTGTCATTCTTCTCTGGGTAACATTCAACTTGTGACCCCATGATTATCATCAGTGCTCATGGGTCCAATGCCTGTTGATGTCCAGTGCTCTTTTCACCATTCTTTGCCATTTTCTCTATCCATTTCCGGGTAACTCAAATCCTGCAAACTTTTTCACAGCACTCCTTTCATATCATCTACCCATTATCAACCTAGCTGTCCTCTTCTGTTTATGCCATCCATTGTACCAAACATTTGCTCTTTCTACTGTTATCTATTCTGCAGACTACAATTATTTCCTGCATCAGATTCTCTTCTCAGTTTAATTTTTTTTTTTTTTTTATAGTTTTTCCTTTGTTACTACTCATCCAGGTTGTAGAATCTTACTAGAACGTGATCTTTCAAAATTCATTATTCATCTCACAGAGTTATTAACATTACCCATATCTCACAACCAAAGAGAGCACTTGTGAATATACGTTTCCAGCAGTCTCAGCTTATTGCAGGACTCACTGATTTACTTTTATTTCATATTTTGTCCATTGCCTGTAAGTTTAATTTTGCTTTTGTTGTCTGGATCTTGTGTGTCCTGTTGCATTCTAAGTATATGAAATTTCTAACCTCTTCTAGCCCATGCCCTTTGATCTTTATTGACTTTTTTTTCCTTTTCTATGAATATCATTGTTTTAGTTTTTTTCGAGATTTAGTATTAACCCACATCTCCTTCCTTCTTCATTTCAGCACTGTTCTAGTTCATGTTCTTCAATAATGACTATATCATCTTTAAATTGTAATTTTATTGATTTTTGTACTTTGAATTGAAATTCCCTTTATCTTCTCCTTTGTGACATCCATTGTTCTTTCCAATAGCATGAAAAAGATGCTTGAAGATACTGATGCCTCCTGTTGTCTGGAACAATCTTACTGTCACTCCACAATTATTCACAGTAGCCCTTGCATTATCATTGATATTCTGCAATAGAAATATCAGGTTCCTGTCCACTCCATAAAATTCAAGTACAGCTCATGCCACTTTCTATACTGTCAAATGCTTTCTGAAAGTCATCAAAGCAGGCATGAATAAATTTATCTAGTACATAAAATGCATTGTTACACAACCACTGTAGTTCATCTATCATCATTTTGCTATCAAATTTGAGCTTTCTCCACAATTAATATTTGATACACAGTACTCCATTTTTTCATCTATTGATCATTTTTCCATTAGTTTCCTTATGCCTTCTGTTATCATCATAAGTACTTTTCCCACATGACTTATTAGAGCAATTGTTCTGTAGTTTTTGCAGGCCATTTTGCTTCCCTTTTTGTGAATGGATATTAGAATTGATATTTCTTCTGGTACTTTCCTTTTTTGTCACATTGGTGTAGTTCATCTTGCCATCATAATCAGCATCTCTCCAGTGATCTCATCTCTCCTATGTCCTTCTCTTTATGATTGGTGGTGATATTTCAATTCATCAATTAACCTCTTTTTTGGACCTCAACACAGGATATTCTGGAACGATGAAAACAGATTCCTGTCCACTCCATAAAATTCAAATACAGCTCATGCCACTTTCTACACTGTTGAATGCTCGACTCTTGAGCTAGTTCACTTAATTTTATTTCTAGATCTAATGCCAAGAGAACTGTATCTTCAGCTTAATGGATATGTATTGCTGACTGTATGCCTGTTGAATGTTTTTTACCACTGTGCTATCACTGCTTGTTTCATTTAGCAATTTTTCGAAGTAATTACTCCATACTTCAAGGACATCTTTTTCTCCAGTTTATATGTCACCTTTATCATCTCTAATTCCTTTTACACCATTCTTTCCCCCATTTCTGAGCTTATTCAACAACCTTCAGAATATCTTGCCACCTCTTGATATTTATTTTCTATGTTCTTACCAAAGTCTTCCCATGACTTTTGTTTAGCTTTCTTACATTTGTCTCTGTATTATCTAAGAGCACAAGCTGACTTATTTGCCTGGAACTTTTGATATGCTTTCTTGTTTTCCTTCACAGTCTCTTTAACTTCCTGTGTCCATCATGGAGTTTCTGATTTTTCTATCCTTACAGACAACCTCACCACAGTGAGGTTGTCTGCAAGGATAGAAAACCACATGCCTCTCTGGCTGAATCAGTCAGTGTTTTCTTCAAGGCTTGCCACTGAATCTCCAAGGTTTGGTTCCTGTTCTCAAACACTTTAATTTTTTCTTCAATAATCTTTGTGTATTTTAGTTTACAGTTCACATCTGAGAGCTGCTCAACTTTTATTAGCTTTAAAACTTTCTTAAATGTTCTGCTTTTCAAAATGAAATTCAGTTTTATTCTGCTCAAGACTAAATAGTGATCACTTCCAATTTCAAATCCTCTGTACACTCTGGTGTCCTGCACCAGGGAGAAAACCTCACTGTTGACAGTAATATAATCAATGAGACTTTTCTTATTCCTTGCCTCTTCTCTCCTTCTGAATTTGCGTATTTTTATGTTGGAACATTGTGTTAGTAATAATCAGTCCATACTTTGAGCAGAAATCCAAGAGGTATTTGCCATTATTATTAGCTTTGTTCTTTTCTCCAAATTTTCCCAAAATATTTCTGTATGTCTGACAATTATTTCTTACTCTGCTATTCAGATCCCAAATAAGGACCAACTTTTCTGTTTTCATTGTGTCAGTTGCTTTCTCTAAAGCCTTAGAAAATCCTCCATTTCTCTCTTAGTAGAAGCTTCTGTTGATCCATAGGCACAAATATGTCTCATTGTCCAGTTCCACATTCTGATATTTGTCTACATCACTCTACTTGATATTGCATGCCATTCAGAAGATTAACCTTGTATTTAGTGTTGAATGCTATAGCTACTCCTTCTTTTCTCTGATTGTTATTGTCTGAATATAACATTTTGTATTTATTGCTTAGAAAGATCTCACCAGTTTTTGACTTTTTTTGTTTCAGCCACCCCTATTATATCCATCTGCTATTTATCCAATTCTTCTTCTAATTCCATTTCTTTGTCATTCATACTTATGTCGATAGTACCAATCTTGAACTGTGGTGATGTTGAGTTGGGATGTGTTTCAGGATTTACTTCCACTGTTACTTTATTTTAGAAAGTAATTTAATAAAACGAGACCTTCCCTTTGCAAAACCACATTGCCCCCTTATAAAGTATCATATTTCTGTCCACCCAATTCTGAATTTTAATTTTTATCCTTTTCTCCAAAATCTTAACCACTACTACTCATGATATACTGATTTGACTATAATTTGTTACTTCTGTCTTAGAGCTTCCCTTATGCAGTTGAATTATTTTCCCCTCTTTCTACTCTATTGGGAATTTATCAGATCTGAGGCTTAAATTAAACAGTTTGGTCAGCGGAGGTGCTATCTCATGCACATTCTCGTAACACATGGGTCGATATTCCATCTAACTCTATGGCAGTGGTAGCATTAATGTTCTGTAATATACTAAGCCCCTCTATTTCTTCTATCTCTAGACTCTCATCAATCAATGACACATTTGGCATTACACTATCACAACCAAGATGGTACACTTTTGGAAAATTATCACTAAGTAACTTAACTATTTGATTTGCTTCTGTCACTTCCCTATCATCAATGCTTTTTAAAGTCATCCTTCTATAGTTATTCCTCCTTTTACTTGCCATATAGCAAAAGAACTTCTTAGGATTTTTTCTAATTTGTAAATCTCCTGTCTATTTCCAAATTTAATTTGCTATCGTCACTAAACTTTGTGCCTAAATAGCTGAAATGTTATACTTGTCCGGTAGGTTCTCCATTCTTACTTAAGGATTTACTTCATATTTTCAGTGTTTCTGACTATTTTCATTGTCTTTATCTTTTTATTGGTTTTCATATCAAATTTATTAAGCAATTATTCAGTTTAGTCAGAGAATCTTGCAAACTTGTGCTGGATTTATTCAGATGTATAACATCATCTGCATAAAGGGCTAAGATTAACATCCCCACCTGTTTTGATATCAAATTTAACACAACTTTCCTTCATAATGTGATCCATATAAATAATGAATACCAGTGGAGATAAATAATGAATATCAGTGTGCATCCTTGTTGCAAACCTGATTTAACATTAAACCATCTTCATTTCCAACCACTGACTTACAACTTAAATAGAGAGACGATGTATTGCCTAATATAATGTCCCATTTACGCCATATAACTTTAGTTTTTGAAGAGCTTTCCCTCTGGCACCTTATCATATGCCTTTTCCAGATCTATGAAACTTAAATACAAATTTGTTAAGACTTGAAATGGTAGGATATAGAATTTTTCAAAAAGACAGGAAAGTGAAGAGAGGGACAGAGGAGTATTGTTAATGATAGCAAGGGAATTTTGTCCTTCAAGAGTGGAAGTGGAAAATAGTAATAAGTGGGAAGATTTTGAATATACTTGGTGTGAAGTTGATATCATTAGAATAGTATATCTAATAGGATGTTGTTATAGGCTAGGAAATAACAAAGAGAGTAAATCTGTTGAGTTTCTGCAGGAAACAACATGGAAGTAACACAAAATTTATCGGTTTGAGATTTGGTGATATCCTCACAGGATGTGGTAGTGAATGACATATCAACACTGCCACCTGTTGGTGAAAGTGATCATGAGATATTTGTTTGGGGTACTCAAACAGGAAAAAGTTATCAAGAAGGTCTGTATGTGGAACTATAAGGTGGATGATTATGAGATCTGTAGTCAACTAGCATCAATACATTGGATTGATGAATTATGTAGAAAGATATATCAATAGTTAAGCGAATCAAGTAGGAGTGAGACGGATGAACAGTGAAATCAAGCAAGCATTAAAAGAAGTTGTTATGGAGGAACTGCAAGACAGTTTGTAGTGAACAGATGCTTGAAGAATATAAATTGCATGCCAGAAAAGTGTCAAGTGTAGTTGAAATAGTAGAATATGAGAGGAGATTGGCCAGTCAGGTCAAAGCTTCCATTGGAATGAAAGAAAGGAAGAAAAATTTGAGCCATTGGAAGAAAATTCCATGGGAATTTTTCTACTATGTGACAAGCAGGAGCAAAAATAATTATGTCAGGTTACCATTGGTAGATAGTTATGGTAGCAGAGTAGCCATCGGAAAGGATATAGTGGAATTATTTAATGAACACTTCATCAGTGTATATCATAGTGGTGTGAATGATGCTGTGCAACATGTAGAAGGGAGGCAAGGATTAGGAGAATTAAAGGTGAAAGAATCAGAAGTGTATCAAGTGTTGCTTGGGTCATCTAAATCTATGTCCTTTGTAGATTATATAACTATGTAAACACATAAAAATGTAATATAAATTATAAGAAAACTGTTATTAGAAAACATTCACAAAATTGGAATAATTTTTAACGTGGTTCAAAATGTTAGAATAATGCAAAAATAAATGCACAGAAATTACGGTCAAAGGGAAACAACATGATAATTAGTACTTTGTTTCATCCCCCTTAGCTTTTATGACCATTCGTAAACTGTTGGACATATTATTTAGTAGCGGTTCACAGTCTTTTTTATTAAAACATGTCCATATGGTTTGCAGACTAGAAACAAGTTCAGTTTTGTCTCTTGGGACAACTTCTTGAAGATGTTTCTTCATAATTTCCCACAAATTCTCAATGAGGTTTAAATCTGGTGAGTTGACCCTCCAAGGAATTACATTGATTTGCCTTTCTTTGAGCCATCTAGTAGTGGTCTTGGAAGTATGTCAAGAAGCTGAATCTTGCTGAAAAATGAAATCACCATCACATAAATCTTCTGATGCATTAAGATAAAGTGCTCAAGACTTTCTTAGTACACTTTAGAATTAACTCTTTCATACACACAATACACAGCCTTCCTGGACCCTCTCTGGTCATACAATTGTGCCCATACCACGACAGTGGTTGCAAATTTCACCAAACAGTTCATGCATTCTTGATCAAATGTTTCTTGCTTGAGATGGTAAACACCTTCATCGCCAAAAAGTACCTTTTCTTGCTGTCCTTTTGACCCCACAACAGTCTTTGGTTACACCATCGCACTCTAGCTGCCTTTTGCCTAGAAGTCATAAGTGGCTTCGTCTTAGGCACACATGATTTAAAACCCAATATGTAAAGTTGTCTCAATGTTATAGATTTAGATACATTCACACCTGGTTTATGGAAGTTTTTTTACTTGTCTATGCTACTAATTATATATTGGGTTTTATCCTTTATCCAAGTGTTAGCAAACAAAGTTTGTGCCTGAAGTACTTTCAGGACTGGAGCAACCCATGGTAAAGGTGATATAAGTTCTTAAAGAACTTCAATTTCTTCAATCTCCTCTCATCTCTTGATGTAGTTATTACCTTTAGACCACTATTGCAGTGATTATTTTGAAAACTCCAGTTGTTAGGATACTGTCTCAATACTCTACTCATTCTTGCTTGAGAACATTTCATTTCCCTTCTTGAGAACATATACCACCTTTACCATGGGTTGCCCCAGTCCTGAAAGTACTTCAGGTGCAAACTTTGTTTGCTAACACTTGGATAAAGGATAAAACCCAATATATAATTAGTAGCATAGCCAAGTGAAAAACTTCCATAAACTTATCTCTAATCCTGAGAATTTTAATAATAGAGTGTAACACCTTTTGGCAACTTGTATAGGTAAATATGACTTCTCCATTACTTTCACTTTAGTATCACCACCTCTTGGTCTGGCTCCCACTGATGAGATCTCAATAAAGGTCAAAACCGGTCTGTGTAGTGGCCATTCCCTTAATGCATAACATTATACATGTCTGCAAGGAGATGTGCTTTGCATTATGGGAGATACTAAAGCAAGTGATGAGAACTTATACCACCTTTACCACGGGTTGCCCCAGTCCTGAAAGTACTTCAGGTGCAAACTTTTGCTAACACTTGGATAAAGGATAAAACCCAATATATAATTCACACCTAGTTCTTTTCATTTCCTGTAAAAATACCTTACACTTCACGATATTCTTCAATCTCCTCTCATCTCTTGATGTAGTTATTACCTTTCGACCACTATTGCAGTGATTATTTTGAAAACTCCAGTTATTAGGATACTGTCTCAATACTCTACTCATACTCTACATATGCTTGCTCGAGAACATTTCAATTCCTTAGCTATAAACTGTTGAGTTTAGCCTTCTTTGTGTAGAAACACTATATGAAACTTCTTAGCTTATGATATGTCATAAGCTAAGAAGTTTCGACCCATGTTTAGCACATTCGACCCATGTTTAGCAAATGATTAACTGAAATCCACGCACAAACAATTCCTCACACATAAGTCAGTCTGCAGCTACTGAAATATATGCTATTTCTATGCTCTCCTCGAAACCAGTTGGAAAAATTTGGAATATTCTAATATTTTGAATGATGCTAAAAAATTTTGTGAATGTTTTCAAATAACAGTTTTCTTTTAATTTATATTACATTTTTATGTGTTTACATGGTTATATCATCTACAAAGGATGTAGTTTAGATAGTGGCAATTCATATTTGGTGATAATTATTTTCTATACGATAAATTAGAATTGCAAATCAATTAGCACATTTTCTTTGATTATTCTAATATTTTGATTTGGAGGTGTATAATCAATCTTAGACTTTTCCAGGTATATAGTTATCTTTTTGGTCATTGAAAGAAGATGTTTGCTATTATCATGTCATTTTGCTCACAAAACTCAATTAGCCTTACGCCGCTGTCATTCATATCACTAAGCTCATAAAGTTACTAGTTACTGGAGACATCCCTCTTCTTGTGTATCCAACTTTTGCATTTAAGTCTCCCATAAGAATCAGAATATCATCATTCTTTATTTGGTTGATAACTTTTTTATCTCTTCATAAAATGTTACACAGTGGTATCCTCAAGGTATACAGATTTTCCTGCAGTTTGATTCTTCACTTATAGGCCAATAATATTCAGGAATGCTTTTGGAAACTCCTGTTTTTATTATGACTCCAACACCTCTTGTGTTCTCTTTGCCTCCTAAATAAATAATTTTGGAAGTTTATTTTGCACTTGGTTAGACTATAATAAATTTAGTTTAATCCTTTATCCAAGTGTAAGCAAACAAAGTTTGCGCCTGAAAATATCTTCAGGACTGAGGTAAGATGGTACATCCCTTGGCAACTCGTAGCAAAGTGGACCAAGCTCTCATCACTCCTTGTCTCAGTATCTCCCATAATGCAAAGCACATCTCCTTGCAGACATGTATACTGCTATGCATTAAGGGAAGGGCCACTACCCAGACTAGTTTCGACCTTTATTGAGGTCTCGTCAGTGGGAGGCAGACCCAGAGTGGCAGAAGCAATGGAGAGGTCATATTCAACTTCCAACATCTTTCTCTAAATCCAGAGTAATTTAATAATAAGGTGGTACACCGGTTGGCAACTCGTATAGGTAAATATGACCTCTCCATTGCTTCTGCATTAGTATCACAGTTAAGAATCAGGGAGAGACAGTTAAGAATCCCATGGACTGCAAGAATGACCAATAAGAAGGTTTTAGAGGGTATAAAGACAGAATGTTCCTTGGAGGTGATGATTGCTAAACAGAAGTTGATATACTTTGGACATATTATGCAAGAAGATGTATAATTGGAAAAAGCTGGGGAAGATTGAGGAATGAGAAGAAGAAGAAGAAGAAGACTGCAAAATTGGATGGACAACATAAAAGAACTTATCTTAGAATTGCTGAAAGAAAGGCCAAGTGGGATGGAGAGCCTATGTTCACAAGATCACCAAAAGTCTAAAACGACTGAGAGGCACATAACAACAACATGACTTTCTAGCATTCCATGTGGCTGTTTGCTATTGCCTGTTTGTGGTTTTTAGATGAACTTGATCAGTGATGACGTCTTGATGACTGTGAGTCATCATCATCATCCTACAGTTTCCATTTTTGCCATTTTCTTCCCCATGTTGTATATATACAGCAGATTTCATTGTGGGGGACCCAATTTCTTCTGCATGACTAAGGCTCTTTAATCTGTGATCTGTAATGATCTGTAATTGAAAGTTGAGATGGTGAGGCTCTAATCTGTTCCATCTTGTAATATTACAGTCATTCTGATCATTCTTGTAATTTTCTGGAGCTGACCGTGTCTGACATCATTCGTCTTCAGCCTCAAGTCACTACTGACAACAGCTGCTTTCTTCTTTCAGTGTTCCTGCATGGCTTTATGGCTACTCTAGTAGCTCAGGAGCTGAAAAAGTTCCCATCATACCACTCTTGTCTGCATTCCCATACTTCCCTGTTGTTCCCTTTCAACGATGAGAATGCTTGGCTTGGATTTAGTTCCAGTGTATATATTTTAAAATTTGCATTAGTATGGTAGCCATATGCTCATCCTTCTATGACTTTTTCTGTTTCTCACTTATGACTGCAAAATTCTTGGAGAGGATTGTCCTACAGGGAAGAATCCTCTCCAAGATTTTTAATAATGCAGAGAATGGATATAGGTTTGCAAATTCTCAGATCTTTGAGGATTGTGATCTACTTTAAATTTTTGTCAGATGTGAATATTAAAATGTTATGTAACAGCACACTACATTGCATTCAATTTTTTTTACATCTTTGGTCCAATACTTTTTACAAAAATTTTTCCATCAGAACAACGCTTCTAACCAGGAAGTATGCATCTCAGCTCTGAAATTTATTAGTGTGTGTGTGTGAGAGAGAGAAATACTATTATTATTAAGAGAGACCTTCAGGGAGTCAGAGACTCGTCGAGGGAATATAAACACAAGATACTTTTTCTGCAATAAATTGAAGGAGCAATAATGGGTTTGCCTATTTCTTTTACCTTAGCCAACTATTTTATGGAACACTTAGAACAGCATATCCTTACTTTTTCCTCAAGGTTTCAGTACGCCAGCATTTTTGCAGTTATGTTATTCTTCATAAAATTACTTAAGTCTATCCAAGGATTAAATTTACTTATGAAATAAAATACAACAAGCACCTTTCATTCCTGGTCATCATCCAAAGCCAGTTTTCAGTATATAGAAAGATAACAAGTACTGGGAGCAACATTGATGTTGCTTCTCATCATCATCCATCACAGAAGTTAGGCATTATTGAGACTTTAGTGCATTGGCACACTTGTTATGCTCCACTGATTCTCTTCTAGTTTATTATAGTTATTTTCATTTCCACTGGCTACAACACCAACATCATCAACAAAGTTTTTGATAATTTTGGCCTTCATCCCAGTCCTTAGGAGGAGGTTTCTTGAGTGTCCATTCCTAATGTCAGCTGTTTGTTTTAGAAGTTCACCAGATTAACCTTCCATCTGGTTCTCAAACTAAAATCATTTTTACTCTCTCCAAAGGTGAACTATTTTCTTTTCCTATGCAGGAAAATATTCCTATATTTTCTGATTTCTTTATTAAATATTTTTTCCTATGTAGGAGTTTATAGAATTTTCTGCTGTGGTGTCTCATATTATGAACAGACAACTTTATGATCTGTTCGAATACATTTGGAAGAACTTGAAAATTACATCTATCTTCATGATTCTGATAGTAGATACAGAATTCATTGGAATAAGACTAAAGTTTTACAAGAAAGTCATTTTTCATCAGAATGGCTTTCTGATGGAAGTCTGATGAAAAATGACTTTCTGATGAAAGCCATTTGTCATCAGAAAGATTGTATAAAGAAAACTATCAAGCCTATATTCATCATCCAAACTTAAACAGAAATTATCTTTGAAAACTTTCCCAATTTTGGGAGGTTATCCCGCTCATCCCCTTCATTACTGTGCAGATCAAGCTTTCCTCTTGCATTTAATATCATGTATTATAGCACGCACTACAATTTTCAATTGCTATACTATTTTATTTTGTTTCTTTAACTCTGTGCTGAAAATGACCTTGAAATGAGGCCAAAAATTCTGCTCGTGCTAAATAATTTATTTCTAATATAAGTGAATTCCATTATCTTAATTCCTTATGATTATGGCTGCTACTTATTTATCTATATTCTGCAAGAATTTCTCTGCAGGAGACACTGTCAATGTATAAACAGAAGTTGGTTTCCTCTGTGTGGACAGCAGGTTTGCAAGCATTTTGCCTCCCATTACAATCTCCTATTATTTGATTCTTCCTCTTTAAAAACAAAGGAGGACAGCATAATCAAACACAGTTATCCTGCAAGTCACAAGGAATCTCCTATGCTTCCAAGGAAACATAAAGAAAACAAGATCCAAGTGAGAAAATAAAAAAAGGAACAAAATTCAAAAGAAAAAAAAAAAAGTTTTACTCAGGCTTTTTGATTGTCTCTTGGTTTTCTGCAGTCCTGAGATCCAAGTGGTGTTCTTATCTTCTTTAGGAACTTTGGCATCCACACTCAATCTGGCTTCCCTTCTCCCGTTCCATGGATAAAGCTGGTGGAAGTGTGCCGTTGCCCTGGTGGTCCATCTACCTGTCATAATGCTAGATAGTCCTTCAGCCCTTGACTTTTTTTTTAACCCACTCCTGGAATAGATTTCAGCAAAAGAAAACTTGCCTTTGGCCCATGGCTATGTTTCCTTTGTTGTGGAACACCCTCGCCCATCCTGATAATAGCATCACTTTTTTTACTGGCCTGGTAGTGAGTGGTTAGTGTATCCAGTCTAAAGTGAACAGGCTGCAGATTGACCAGACTTCACCAAACTCGTGTTCATGCTTAGTGAAGAAAATGCGCATATAAAGAGATTAATTATCTAACTACATTTATTTAGCTAATTCGATTACTCATCTTATATTTCACTTTGGTCACCAAAGCATCTTTATGAGTACAAAGAAATATACTAATCACAAGCACACGGGCATACCAGCAGGAAAACAAACACATACTGATTGTAAAGGGCAGGCTCCCATCCTAACTGGCACTCTCAATGGGTGCTGAGATTGAATCTTGCTGATGGTTCCCCAGATTTTTGGTAGTGTGATGCACCCAGATTTGTTTAAAGTTTGGTGAATTTTGTGTAGATTCTATTTTTAGAATCTGCCACAGTGCTACACCATTCTCCAAACTTAAACAAATTCAGCTGCATCACACTACCAAAATTAGAAACCATCATTTTGAGACTTTAAGCAAGAGGATCTGCTGAGACTGTTTTTTGGAATTAGCAAAGTGCCACACCATTCTACAAACTTAAACAAATTCAGCTGCATCACACTACCAGAAATCTGAGAAACCATAATTTTAAGACTTTTAGCAAGATTCAATTACTGTACCTGTAATGGGAGGCCACTCAAGACTATAGAAATCAACCCTCTGCAATCAGTCTGTGTTTGCCTTACTGCTAGTATGCCTGCATGTAAATGCTTAGTATATTTCTTTTTGCTCATGAAGCAAAATATTGGCTTAATAATCTAATTACGAATAAATTTACTTAGTTAATTATTTTGTTTACGTGCGTGTTTTCTCCACTTAACATCAGCATGAATAATAATCAACTTCCAAGCATTTTATCCAGTTAGACTTCACCAAAGTTTCTTGCACTTTTTTTTTAGTGCACTGTATATTGTGGCCAGAATATTAATTCTACCAGTGTTTTAGATTCTAATTGGAATCTAATCAGATTCCAATTTCTGATTAGATTCTAATCAGAAATCTACTTGATTGTCCCAAGAAAAATGCCGTTCAGCCCTCTTTTAGGCTTGAGCAGGACTGAAGTAAATATATAGAACATCATGTATAAGAGTGCATCAGTTTTGTACGGCAAAGGTGTTATTTCCTCACTATTTCATTTATTTAAAATTAAAATCTGCTAACACCTTTAACTGTTATTCCACAAAGAAATTGAACAAGGCCATTTTAACTGTTAACTTTTGGAGAGTGAGAGGCGGTCATTAGCCAGTCAGAGATAACTGGCCTGAACTATCAATTATTTGTAATTCTTGTAGATAAACTTATATGTTGGTGATACATAACTGTTAATTTTTAGGGAAAGACAATGTATGCTATTATATTAATTAAAAAACTTTAATTAATACTTCCTATATTTTGGTAATGTTACATTTCAGGGAACATAAAAAATAATGATATGTGCATTCAGGCACTAACACTGAACAAATATGGCTGAAGACAACAACTGAAGTTGGTCCTAGAGTCCTAAAAGGTGCCAACTAGCAGGCTAAATTGGGTAGTAGTCTTGGCTGTTGGGCTGATGTTCTAAGAATGTAAGCTTCCCATATTTGGGGCAGTCTCATGCATCCAAATTTGTTGAGGTTTGGGGAGTTTTTTTAGAGCTGAGGCTGATTCTAGGAATAATCTCTCATATTTAAACTGGCTTCAGTGTAGTAAGGTGGCTTTCTTCCAGTATATTTTATGGTGGGTGTCCAAAGCATGGTTTGCAAGTCCTGAATGGCTGTATTGGTGGAAATAGATATAATCCTTATGTTCAGATATCCTGATATTAGCTGTCCTGCCTGTTTGGTCCCTGGTCCCCCAAGGACCAGCCACCTCCCCTGGACATACCTAGAGTATACCAGGTCTCTTGTAGTCGCAAACTGTCTTACTACAACCATAGTAACGACCATAGACACTAACAATGAACATATTTGTTCAGTGTTAGTGCCTGCGTGCACATATCATTATTTTTTATGTTCCCTGAAGATAGTAATGTAACATTACCGAAATATAGGAAGTATTAATTAAATTTTTTTAATTAATATAATAGTATATGTTGTCTTTCCCTAAAAATTAACAGTTGTCAATTATTTGAATAGCATCTGGTGAAGAGAATATTGTAGTCAGTTGCTGATCTCATGGTCCTTAACATTTTATATTATTGTTTGAAATAATGTGGGTTCTGTAGTTGATTTGCTTGAGTTGTGGGATTAAAATTGAGAACTGGTCAAAGAAAAGCATTTCAGGTGTGCAATTTTTGCCCTTAATTACTGCAATCTTGAAATGTATGAAATCAGCTTGCAAATATCTGTAATGAGTTCATGATACCATATTGATTATTGTTTTATATATTCTGTTTTTTTTTTTAATTTTTGGTGCCTTATTCTTTCTTACTCTGCTCAGCGAATTCTGTATTTTTCATTAAATTAAAGTCCAGGCTCTTTTGCAAAATATTTGTCTTGTGTCTATGCAGGTATTCTTTATTTAAGAGAAACAAAAAAAAAAGGGGGGGGATGTTAAAATATTAGTGGAAATGCAAGAATAACCTTTAATAATGGAACACGTATAGACCACGGTAATAACTTTAATTACATAAAGGTACAAATGTAGAAAGTTTTTTACCTTGGGTAATATATGTTAAAGATGCTAAGCTATTTTAAACCTGATTTTACTCCATTTCCCAAGTAAGCAAACAGACAAATCAGTCAAGTTTGCGCCTGCGTGTATTGCAAGTCTAGGTGACCCATAAAGTAGTACAAGTCTAGGCAACTCGTGGTAAAGGTGGAATAAGCTCTGATCACTGTTCTTAATATTTCCCCTTAATGCAAAGCCCATCTCCTTGAGGAGATGTATGGTGCTATGCATTAAAGGCAAGGGGCTACTATCCAGACTGGCTTCGATCTTTATTGAGGTCTCATCAGTGGGAGCCAGGCTTAGAAATACCAAGGATAAGTAATACAGAGCTTATAAGTATTTTACCAAAACAAGTTACCATAAGGTGTTTTGACCTTATTAAATAAAAATCTCAGGATGAGAGATAGATGTAGAAAGTTTTTTACCTTGGGTATAATATATGTTAAAGATGCCAAGCTATTTTAAACCTGGTTTTACTCCATTTCCCAAGTAAGCAAACAGGCAAATCAGTCAAGTTTGCACCTGCATGTCTGTAATGTAGTGCAACTCGTGGTAAAGGTGGAATAAGCTCTATCTCTCATCCTGAGATTTTTATTTAATGTCAAAGCACCTTATGGTAACTTGTTTTGGTAAAATACTTATAAGCTCTGTATTACTTAACTTGGTATTTCTAAGCTTGGCTCCCATTGATGAGACCTCAATAAAGGTCTAAACCGGTCTGAGTAGTGGCCTCTTGCCTTTAATGCATAGCACCATACATCTCCTCAAGGAGGTGGGCTTTGCATTAAGGGGAAATATTAAGAATAGTGATCAGAGCTTATTCCACCTTTACCACGAGTTGCCTAGACTTGTACTACTTTACGGGTCACCTAGACTTGCAATACATGCAGGCGCAAACTTGACTGATTTGTCTGTTTGCTTACTTGGGAAATGGAGTAAAATCAGGTTTAAAATAGCTTGGCATCTTTAAGAAAGGTACAAATATTTCGTACTGAAAGTAACAGTATATCCTCAGTGTAGAACAAAGTTAAAGGAATGTAATACAAAGTAAAGAACAGTCGGTGGATCACCAATTAAATTGTTGCCGCGTGCCAGAAGATTAATTACTAAAATATTATTAAATAATTCTTTAAAGATAATTATTTCATTGATGGCTACATAAAATAAGAGTCTCCCAAACTTTTGGGAGAGAGAGAGAGTCATTTCGATTTAAATTCGGCCGATGTAAGAGGTCTTCGCAACTTTCTTTAAAAAGGCATTCATATTTAAACCTACATCTGTGGAGAAGACAAGCTTTATCCCACTGGATATTATGAGGTTTCATGTATTCAATATAATATTGATGTTCCTTCATTCTTTTTTCCACAGAATGGCCTCTTTGTCCAAAATAGGATAAATTGCATTCACATGGAATCTGGTAAACACCAGCCAATGATAGAGGTGACAGTTTGGCTTTTGTAGATGGCAACAAGTGAGAAATTTTGTCGATAGGAAAATATGTGGGAATAAGATGATACTTCTTTAAAATTCTGCCTATAGATTCTGAGATGCCTGAAATGTAAGGGATTGGAACTCTGCAGTCTGTTGAAGACTCTTGAGATGTTGGAACATAGGAGTCAGTTATCTGTTGGATCTGATTAGGGTTGTAACCATTAGATTCTATTAACTTTTTTAAAGTGAAAAGTTCTTGTTGTAAGGTTGATGGAGAGGAGCACACTTTATGTGCTCTATCATTGGCTGGTGTTTACCAGATTCCATGTAAATGCAATTTATCCTATTTTGGACAAACAGGTCTTTCTGTAGAAAAAAGTATATCGAATATATGGAACCTCATAAGTCTGGTCTAGCACAACATAGCATTGACACTAATCATAATATCCAGTGGGATAAAGCTTGTCTTCTCCACAGATGTATGTTTAAATATGAACGCCTTTTCAAAGAAAATTGCGAAGCCCTCTTACATCGGCCGAATTTAAATCAAAATGACTGTCTCTCTCTCTCTCCCAAAAGTTTGGGAGACTCTTATTTTATGTAACCATCAATGAAATAATTATCTTTAAAGAATTATTTAATAATATTTTAGTAATTAATCTTCTGGCATGCTGCAACAGTTTAATTGGTGATCCACTGATTAAAGTTATTACTGTGGTCTATACGTGTTCCATTATTAATTATTATGCCACAGGTACCTCTAAAGAATAACCTTTGTTTTCACTTAGCAATAATTGGAAGTGTAATATACAACAGTACTTACCGCCTCATCTGGATGACACTGTATAGAGTCATCCTGAAACACATGGTTTTCAGTTTGTTCAGTTAGATGACAATCATCTTTTAAATATGCGAGTGTAGACTTCAGCTTTGACCGTGGCTTGGAGAACATGTAGTCAAGTAACTTCGAACTCCAAATGGGATCTCATTTTGAGTTCAGGAAATCCCTTTTCAGTGTTGGAATTTTTTCAAACATCGTAATAAAAAGCCTTGCCAAATCTAGATCTGATGAACTCTAGCTCCTCCTCTGAAAAAAATTAGTGTTCTGCCCATATGAATTCTACTTAGAACGTTCCTCTGCACATTTTTAAATGTGCAACATGCATGTTTATAGTCAACATGATTTTTCTGAGAATGTAGGTTTTCAAGTTGCTCTCTACTAAGTGATATGGAACAATAGTGCTACTTGCTGTACCTCTTGCATTAACATTCTGCTGATATTTTAATGTAGTTTTATAATTTTATGTTATTACAAAGTAATTTCAAGCCATGGTTCCACTTATTTTTTAATACTCTCTTCTTATGCTTCCAACTTTCACCTCTCTCTTTTTCATTTTTTTTTTTTTTCTTGAAGATATAAGATACTTTTGAATGAAGGCAGTCAATTTTTTGTTAATATTTCAATGTGAATATCTCCCTGCTTATGAAGAATAGGCATAGTCCTCTTTTTATGTAATCTTATTATGCCATTATACTCTTAAACCAGGCTTTTTGACAATGCACTGTGGATGTATTTATGCATTTAGCTGTTGTTGTTATTATGTCATAATCGTACTTTATATGTATCATTTCTTTTCTTTCATATATTTATTTCATTTAAAATTGAAATTGACTATTTTTATCATTTGTTGCAATAACTTTTATTTTATTTTAAAGAGCCGTGCCCTAATGCAATCTGTAAAAGATACATTTACTGGTAAGCATTTAAATTTTAATATCCCATATCTATAATATCTATAAAACTATTACTGTTTTCACACATACACATAACCAAAAAAAAAGTATTAAGATTTTAAACCAAGTCTTCAGAGAAGATACCAGTCCTTGAAATCAGATATTGCTTTCAAAATGTAGTTATATTGTATTATTATTATTGTTAAGACATACCTTCAGGGAGTCAGGGACTCATCGAGGAAGGCCACATACTACACACACACACCAGCTATCATACTTGTTCTTGAATTCATTCACACTGTGTGCACACACAACATCCATTGGCAATTTATTCCAATCACGCATCACTCTATGAGAGAAAAATCTAGCTCTCACTCCCTTCTTAATGGCATTCATTCTCAGCTTCCAAGGATGTCCCCTTGTCCTTTCCCCATCCTCCATAATGAAAAATTCCATTAACTGAAATCCTGTATGACCCTTTCAGAAGTTTGTAAGTCTCTATCATATCATTCCTGTTTTTCTGTTTGCTAGTGACTGTGGTCTAGTTTTTTTTTCAGGGAGCTGGTAGAAGAGGACTTGAAGATGAAGAACTTGGATGTGGTGACAGCCCAAGACAGGAAGGTGTGGAGGAGACTCATAAGAAACAGTGACCCCACTTAAGTGGGAGAAGCTGCAGAAGAAGAAGAAGAAGAAGTGACTGTGGTCTACAAATTCTCAATCTGTCTTCATAATCAGTTTTCCACAATCCTGATATCATTTTTAATACTCCCCTTTGCACTTTCTCCACTTATCAGAATCACAATGGAAACTTGGGACCATACTTATGCACAATAGTCCAAATGAGTCCTTATCAAGGCCTTGTAAAGAGACAAAATGACATCCTAATCTTCACATGTGAAAGTTTGTTTCAGCATTGCAATTATATTTGAGTTGTATTTGCTGCATGGCCCCTGAACTTGAACTTGCCATTTACTAACACTCCATGATCAGTTTCTTCAAGGATAATCCCACCAATATAATACGATATTGAATATCTAATCACACCAAAACGCATAACTTTACATTTTGTAATGTTGAAATGACAGCCATTTTCACATATCCACAATTTCAGCCTATTCAAATCATTCTGCAAGTACCACATATCAGCAGCACTTCTGATTATCCTGCTTATCTTTGCATCGTCAGCAAATAGCTGTATGTCACATGTCAAATCCTTCCCAATGTCATTAATGTACAGATTGAATAACAATGGACCAAGGACTGATCCTTGAGGCACACCACTAGTTATCTTGAATCATGCAGATTTCCCCCCACCCCTTATCCATGCCTATAGTTTATAATCCAATCCCATATTCTCCAATTTATGCAACAGTATTCCATGCTGTATTCTGTCAAAAGCCTTAGCTAAATTCAAAAGTATCATGGTGTCCATTCCCTTTCTGTAACTCATTTGTAACTTATTATAGAATGTGAGCAAGCTGTTAAAACATGACCTTCCCTTAATAAACACATGCTGTTCATTACAAAGCAGTGATTCACTGTCAACCCATTTCTGAATGCAAGCCCTAACCAATTTTTCTAAAATTTTCACCACCATTCCTGAGATGTTGATTAATCGATAGTCGGATACATCGGTCTTTGCACTACCTTTGTGCAATAGAATTATCATACATTTTTTCCACTCCTGCGGAATCTCCCCTGTTCTTAGACTCAAGTTATATAGCCTGATCAAAGGAATAGACAGTTCAGCTGAACATTCTTTTAGCACTCATGCTGATATCCCATTATCCCCTATTGCTGAATTCTTATTAAGTTTGTGCAGTGGCTCTAACACTTTCTAATATGCATGAGTTTCTTCATCCAATGAAGAGGTGGCGGTGAACTCAATGTTCCATACACCATGTTTGATAGCCTTTAGCAAAATGGGTTCTCGTTAGTTGAACAACCTCTTCTGCATATGTCACCCTCACACCATCTGCATTCAGTAGAGTCCATGCAGTTAGCCTAGTGGCTTTGCGCTTTGCAACCATATGCCTGGGGAAGGAGTGTCCTAAGTTCGATTCCCGTCAACGACGTGAGGAGCTCAAGGATCTTCTCAGCCATAGCCAAGTTAGCCGGTCTTGGACGTGGACAGCAGGGTTTTTTCATCCAATTTATCTGGTGTTTTTCATCCCACAAGCAGGCAAACCGGTCCGAGGACACACACGAATTACATTTAGGAATACTGACCCAGCCGTAGGTCTGATTCGTCAGCCTATGCCAGTTCTGAAGCCTGGATAAAATTTGGGGGGACTAGATGGTACCTTGAACTCCCATAAAAAGGGGGAACGCTGTATCATCACACGGAATTTATTTATTTATTTATATTAATTCTTTCTTTTACTTGTAGCACATCAATAGAATTCTTGTGGGTTGTCTTTAGCTTGCAGAGCCAGTTTCTTTTCATACTTAGACTTAGCTTTCTGTACAACAGTTGTGACTCTACTGGCCTGCTGCTTATAATTTTCGTAATTGGCATCATCCTCATGCATATGGTATTCCTTCCACATCATCCTTTTTTTATGAATCACTTGCTTAATAAGATTACACATCCAATGACTCCTATCCTATTTATTCTTTGAACTCTCTGGACACATTCTGATATTGCATCATTTAAGTAATTTTTAAATGTTTCCCATGCACTGTTGATATTCTTCCCATCCAGCAACTGTTACAATTGCACTGAACTTGGTATACTCCTCAGTTGGTAATAATTTCCTGCTTTGTTGTTCAGCATGTAACTTTTTCTGAATGAAACATTCATAAACTTGCCACTTCCTTAGTGATACCACATGATCATTGTCACCAACCAGATTATATTAGAACTCCACAGAGTCGGAAAGGCTATTGAAGTCTTATAGCAGGTATGTACAACTATAGTTATACAGGCCTGCTATACAACTATGAGATAAACCATTGTTCTTGCTTCCTTCAAATTTTTAGCAGTCTATTCTGGATTATTATTAATATGGGGATTTCTATTATCAATCTCTAAATACATATTCATATCATGCTTGTTTCTTCCTGTCTGCCACTTGCTGTAGATTTCGTTCTTCATTGTTTTAGTCAATATGCAGGAGATGAATTCTCCTGCATCTAATCTCATAGTTTTTATCTCCGGATCCTCTCTCTCTCATATCATTTTGGAGTGATAAGAGTATTCTTGTCATTCCAAAAATGAAATGACCAAATTCACATGTAAATCCAGATCAGATAGTCAGGTGAAGTTATTATTATGTTGCTCCTCTAAATTCTTTGCTTCCTGGACTTTGTACAGTGCACTACCAGAGGCTGGTCAGAATTCATCTCCTGCATTTTGACTAAAACAATACTGACCTATTTGGCGAAAGACTGAGAAGTTATAGGTATGAATTCCACTGTGAGTGTGAATGTTTGTGAGTGTTTTTAGTTGGTCCATAAATTTATTTCATCAGTAATTACACTGGTTTTATTTAAAAACTTTTATAGTTACGCATGTGTAAAAAAAATGATAAAGAATTTTGTTCAAAAACTCCAATATATTTCATCCATTATGAACATCATAAGAATGAGTCATAAAGCATGTGAATACCAGCTCGTCTCTTGGTCACAGCTGAAGTATATGATTACTCTGTTTGTCAAAGGAACAGTTGTGAAAGTTGTGTAGATAAAAAATAATTTAAAATAATTATTTAGAAAAGAAATAAAATAACATTATGAACAATTAAAAGAAATCACTTTCTAAAACTTAGAGATTGTTAAAGTATACATTCTGAGAAGTTCAGGGTTGGATGATTTTTTAACATTTCATATGTTTCAAGGAAAAGACAATCAAATTTGAATTTGCTCGAATGAAAAATCTTTGTCTGGCTCCAGAGAATTCTGTACTTAGCATCAATAGCATGAAAGCAAAGCCAGATTTGTCAGATTCCAAAAATGTGATACAGTCTTGGTGTTCTTGGATTCTGATCAAATCAAAGCAGAACATCCAATCTGTCCAAAATAGCAAAGATGACATCAGCAGGTTACCTGAGAGACACTTGGTGAGAAAAGTGGTGATGTATCCTTTGGTGTGAATGCTATTTGTTCTGAGGTTCCTTTAAGGTAGGGTATTGAAATTCGTTTCACATTGGATTGCAGTCTGGTTGATTGATAATAATTATCCATAAATTTTTGAATGGTAATTTTGTTTATTCCATTACACATCAAATTTTATTTTAATTTTATTCTGTTCATCAAAAGGTAATCAGAAGATAGATCATGTGAGTTCTATGTACAAGCCTTGATAATACCCATCTTCTGTGCTGAATGATGGTGTGAGGATGAGTGAATATATCTGCCAGTAAAGGTTGGTTTCCAATAAACTAAATAAAAATAAATGCATATAGAATTTTAGTCAAAAACACTAGTAGATTTCATTGAACATTACACTGACTTCATCAGGGAGACAGACCAATAACTACATTCAAAACATGAATCATAAGAATGAGTCATAAATCATATACATAAATGTGCATGAATCATGTCTCAGTTACAAGTGAAGTATATCATTACACTATTAAAGGTCAAAGGAACAATTGTAAAAGTTGCATAAATAAAAAATAATTTAAAATAATTATTAAAAAATATATATATGAACAGTTAAGTTTTGGATGATCAATTTGAATTCTACAGTACTTTCAGAGTGATTTGAATAGACTGAAATTGTGGATATGTGAAAATGGTCCTCAGATGTGGAAGATATGGAAGTTTTAGTAGATAAGAAGTTAATGTTCAAGGACCATATAGCAAAGATTGCAAATACAGTCAAAGGATAATTACAATGCTGAAACAAACTTTGACATGTTAAGATAAAGAAGTCATTTTGCTCTTTACAAGACCATGATAAGACCTCACTTGAACTATTGTGTAAGGACTGGTTTTTGTGGCGATTCTGATACAGTGAAGAGAGTGTTGAAAATGATGCAAAGATTGTGGAATACAGATTATCAAGATAGATTGAGAATTTGTGAACTACAGACACTGGCATACAAGAGAAACAGGAGCAATATGATTGAGACTTATAAACTTCTGAAAGAGTATCAGTAGATGAAATTTTTCATTATATGGAGGGAAAAGAAAAGACGAGAGCACATCCTTGGAAGTTGAGAGTGAATGCCATCAAGAAGGAGGTGCGAACTTGATTTTTCTCTCATAAAGTGGTACATTGGAATGGATTGCCATTGGATGTGGTGTGTGTAAGTAGTGTGAATAAGTTCAAGAACAGGTATGACAGCTGGTGTGAGAAATATGTAGCCTCTCTCAATGAGGTCCCTGACTCCAGGAGACCTATCTGAATAATAATAATTTTTTTTTTCATTCCTTTAGTGTTACACAGTGATCAGCATTCATTTTACACAAATTATGGACTCTACAACTGTGTTATAAATAATTATTCTAATTTCCCCAACGTTTCGACCTTCATATTAAGGTCATCATCTGGAATATACACACACACGCACATATATATATACAGAGATAAGCTAAATTACACATAGTATGATGAAGAGACAATGATTTGATCGATGGTTATTCTACTGGCCTTACCTCTAGTGAAAATAAAATGAAATAAAATAAATTAACTACATCAAAGCTATATTCTATTTAAGACAACAGCAGAGAAACATTCTTTCATATAGATAGTTTTGTTACAGTGAAAATGATGTCCTAATTTAACATGACAATTGTTATATTAGATTTACGATCCTGGATTACCTATGGTTCTATTTAGAATTAACTCTTAGGAAGAAAGGTTAAGTGGGTAGAATATGTGCCTTCCATATCCTTGGAATTTTTAGACCATCATTATTGTTAAGATTAGGGTGATTGATAAGAATCTCACAGGCCCCTCCTTAAATTTATTTTCATACCATGTTTTGGTGTGATGTAAACAACGGGTGCTTTTCCAGTCAATTCTATGTAAAGTGTTCAGGGCATGATCAGAAAGACCAGCTTGACCATAGTTATTATATTTAATGTGTTGTTCGTGTTCCTTTTTTTTTTTTTTTTGATAGGAATTGTGCATCCTGTTTCCCTTATATAGGGCAAATTAGAGGTGCAATGAATAAGGTATACCCCAGGGTGGGCCAGTGGATCCTTGGATGTGTTGAGTAAGTTCTTTAATTTTGCTGTAGGTTTAAAGGTGGCTTTAAGGTTGTATTTTTGTAGTATTCTGTTTATTTTGTCTGATATCCCTCTAATGTATGGAATGGTTACAGTTTTATTATAGTCTTGTTTATTTTTGTTATTAAGTGAGGTCTTGTACAGAATTTTGTTGATAGTATTTTGGCCGTAACCATTTTTTAGGAAGGTATTGCTGATAACTTTTAATTCATCAACAGCAACTGCCTTCAGCGAACAGTCACATAGTCAACCAATTGAACCACGCCCTGAACAATGATGACCCTGCAGTACTCAGCAAAGGTTTAATCTTGGCTGTGGCACTCAGAACAATTAACAAATTTGATTTTATTTACCATATAGAAAGTAGTTTAAGATTTATTCCTACCACCATAGCAGATAAAGTATGTTTTGAAACCTCTAACATTTTAAATTTAAATTATACTAAAACAATAACCAGCAACCTAACAAAATCGGAATTGACAGCAGTAAAAATCCCTAAAATTAAATCCGGAGATCATGATTACTAGAACTGATAAAGATAGTGTCACAGTTATTTTAAATCAAACTTTGTTGTTGTTGTTATGTTCCATCGGGTCATTTTCAACTCCTGGTGATTCTATGAACATACACTCTCCATTCAGATCTGTCCCTGGGCATATGTTTCAGAATTTCCAGGTGCATTCCAGTTGTTTCTTTAACTCCATCCACCCATCTAATTCTTGGTTTTCCTCTTCTCCTACTTCCATCAACTTTAGCAAGCATCTTCTTCTCCAGACTATCATTTGCTCACATAATAATTTGCTTGATGATCATAGCTTCGAGGGAGCACTGTGACTTTATTCTGTCTTTCACTGATTTCTTGGTTTGCTTTGCAGTCCATGGTATTCTTAGTAAGCGTCTCCAAACCTATAATTCAAATGCATCTATCTTCCTTCTTTCACTCTTTCTCAGGGTCCAGCTTTCGCATCCATACAGTACCACAGGGAATATACCGTTGCTTTCATGATTCTGATTTTTGTTGCGAGGCTAATATCTTTATCTTTAAAGATCTTACTTAAATTTGTCATTGCTTTTTTTTTCCAAGTAATAATCTTCTTCTAACTTCTTCAGTACAATACCCATCTTATCAATTTGGGATCCTAGGAGCACAAAATTGTTAACTGTTTCCATTTTCTCCACATCTACTTCAAAATCATTAAGTTCACATGTTGCCATAACTTTTGTCTTTTTGAGGTTAAGTTTAAGGCCATATTTAGCACTTTTTTATTTAACTTTCATAATAAGTTCCTCCAAATCTTCTTTGCATTCTGCTAGCAAGGTGGTATCATCTGCATACCTCAAATTATTAATATTTCTTCCACCAATTTTATTTCCAACTGAAGACTCCTCTAGCCCTGCCATTCTTAAAATATATTCGCTGTACAAGTTAAACAGGTATGGAGGTAAAATACATCCTTGTCGCACCCCTTTACCTATTGTGAAATATTCAATTTCTCCAAGATCTGTTTGGACAGTAGCTTCTTGTTCATAATAAGATTCCTCAGAAGGATAATGAATAAAGGATAAATTGAACTACTTATTTTAAAAAAATGAATCTAATAGTCTCGGACAACAGCACATATCAACTAGTTAACTATGACCCTACCAATCACATAAAAAAGAAAACAGAAGCTACGTAAATCCATCACCACATGGCCCGAAGATACTGTTAAAAAATTAATTCCATACTACACTCGTTACCTGAGAATTTACGGTCTACCGAAGGATCGCAAACAAAACGCATCACTCCTGCCGATAGTCGAAGGTATAGAAAGTCCCAGTTATCACCTACCCAAGAAACTAGCATCAACACTCAAGGAGTTGGTAGGTCATTCCCCCTCCTATATTAAAAACACACAACACTTTGTTAACAAAATCAAAGACATCACACTGGGAAAAAAAGATGATTTATTAGCCAGTTTTGACATCTCTGCCCTCTTCACAAATGTCCAAATCAATGACACAATCCTTCTTACAGGACAAATTCCTTCCCGATATCACAGCATTCTTTGCGCTTGTACTACGCGCAAAGAATGCGCTTTGTAGGTAGGATAATCACCATTATCCTCCCCCGCCATTGCTAAATTTTACGTGGAGCATTTTGAGCAACATGCTCTAGATTCCATCATCATCATCATCATCAAATTCCTGCCATGTACCCTCAAGGGGTGTACAGGATATGACAGTACTACATGAAAAAATTACATCATTACTAACTTCCTATCTACAATTTTCCTCCAAATCAGTCTGTTACTTGTCAAGACTCCAACATTATCAGATCTTATATTTCTATCGTCTAAGGCACTTTGTACCGTATCAATCCACCTATATCTTGGTCTTCCTCTGGGTCGTTTTCCTGCCAACCTGGCAGAGAACACTTGTTTTGCTAATCTTTCCTCTCCCATTCTATTTAAGTGACCATACCATCTGAGATTAGCTCTGCTAACGCATTCCTGGATGCTGACAATGTCAAGTTCTTTCCTAATATCCTCATTTTTAATATGATATTGCCATTGATGCCATCTGTTCACGCCTCTAATCTTTCTCAGGACTCTCATATCTGCGGTCTCTAGTCTTTGGTCAAGTGATTTACTTCTGACCCAGCTCTCAGATCCATAAGTTAAAATTGGTTTGAACACAGTCTTGTATACAGCTAATTTAGTGTTCCGACTAATTTCTTTCTTATTCCATATGAATTTATTCAATTGACTTCCACACGATACCAGCTTTGCTGATTCTGTTGTCTATTTCTATATTTAGTTTACCATCTTCAGTAAAAATTGTGCCTAAGTAGCTGAAATGTTTTACTTGTTCCACAGGTTCTCCATTCACAACACAGTTGACATTTTCAATGATTCTGCCTATTTTCATTGTCTTTGTCTTTTTATTGCTGACCTTCATACCATATCTATTACAACAGCTATTCAATTTAGTCAGAGAATCTTGCAGACTTGTAGCGGATTTATTTAGAAGTATAACATCATCCGCATAAAGCAAAGAGCTGACATTAACATCTCCAATTTTGATATCAGGTTTAATACCACATTCCTTCATAATGTGATCCATATAGATAATGAATAACAGAGGGGATAATGTACATCCTTGTCTCACACCAGATTTAACAGTAAACCATCTTCCTGTACTTCCTTCAATTCTAACTGCTGACTTACAACTCAAATAAAGACTAAGTATTGCTTGATATAATGCCCCATCGACACCATATAACTGCAGCGTATTGAATAGCTTCTCTCTTGGCACCTTGTCATATGCCTTTTCCAAATCGACAAAACTTAAATACAGATCTTTGTTATATTCCCATGCTTTCTCGACTATTTGTCGTAAAGTGAAGATCTGATCCTGACAGCCTCTATTTGGCCTGAATCCAGCTTGTTCTTCACCAAGCTTTTCTTCCACAATTCTTCTCAACCGTTTCTCAAGTATACTTGCATAGATCTTGCCAGGAACACTCAGTAGGGAAATACCTCTGTAATTCTCACATTCAGTTTTATTTCCCTTTTTATATATGGGTACTATGAGAGCTCTACTCCAATCATCGGGAATTCGTCCCTCTGTCCAGGCTTTCTGAACTATGCAGTGCAGCCACTGTAAGACTCTTATACCACCATACTTCAGCATTTCTGGTCGAATATCATCTACTCCTGCTGCCTTTCCACATTTCAAGCCTTTGATGGCTTTTTCTACTTCAAGTATGGATATGTATTCCTGACTGCATGCCTGGTCAGTGTTTTTTATCACTGTGCTGTCATCACTGCTTGTTTCATTTAGCAGTTTTTCAAAGTAATTACTCCATACTTCAAGGAAATCTTTTTCTCCTGTTTTCATTTCACCTTTATCATCTCTAATTCCTTTTACAGCACTCTTTCCTCCATTCCTAAGCTTCTTCAACAACCTCCAGAATATTTTGCCACCTTCTTGATATTTATTTTCTATATTCTTGCCAAAGTCCTCCCATGACTTTTGTTTACTAGTTTTACACACTGTTTAGCTTTCTTACATTTGTCTCTGTATTCTGTAAGAGTAAAAGCTGACTTATTTGCCAGGAACTTTTGATATGCTTTCTTCTTTTCCTTCACTGCCTCTTTAACTTCCTGTGTCCACCAGGGAGTTCTGATTTTTTTATCTTTGCACACAACCTCACCACATGCCTCTCTGGCAGAATCAATCAATGTTTCCTTCAGAGTTTGCCACTGAATCTCCAAGGTTTGATTCCTGTTCTCAAACTCTTTCATTTTCTTTTCAATAATATTTCTGTATTTTAGTCTACAGTTTACATCTGAGAGCTGCTCAACTTTTATTCGCTTTAAAACTTTCTTACATGTTATTCTTTTCAATATGAAATTCAATTTTATCCTGCTCAAGACTAAATAGTGATCACTTCCAATTTCAAATCCTCTGTACACTCTGGTGTCCTGCACCAGGGAGAAAACATCACTATCAACAATAACATAGTCAATGAGACTTTTCTTATTCCTTGCCTCTTCTCTCCATGTGAATTTGTGCACATTTTTATGTTGGAACATGGTGTTAGTAATAACCAGTCCATGTCCTGAGCAGAAATCCAATAGATATTTGCCATTATTATTAGCTTTGCTCTTTTCTCCAAATTTTCCCAAAATATTTTTGTATGTCTCACAATCATTTCCTACTCTACTATTTAGATCCCCAACAAGGACCAACTTTTCCTTTTTCATTGTGTCAGTTGCTTTTTCTAAAGCCTCAAAAAATTCCTCCACTTCTACCTTAGTAGAACCTTCTGTGGGACCATAGGCACAAATAAGTCTCATTGTCCAGTTCCCCATTCTCATATTTGCCCACATTACTCTACTTGAGACCGACTGCCATTCAAGAAGATTAGCCTCGTATTTTGTGTTGAATACTATGGCCACTCCTTCTTTTTCTTGATTGTTATTGCCTGAATATAGATTCCTCTGCTTTAAAATCCAAAGTCTGGCTTAGATACATTGACGATGTTTTCACTATCCGGCTCCATGGCCGCCAGTCACTAGACACTTTAGTCGGCCACCTAAACAAACAACACAAATGCATACAATCTAGATTGAAAAGCAGAACACACTTCCATTTCTAGATGCACTTGGTACACGTCTTCCTTCTGGCAGTCTTTCCTTCATGTTTACTGGAAACCGACACATACTGGCCAATATATACACAAAAACTAGAGGTCATTAAAAAAACAGGGCTTTGAAGATTTGCTCCAATGAACAAGCACTTAAAGATGAATTAAAAGTTATCAGCAATACCTTCCTAAAAAATGGTTACGGCCAAAATACTATCAACAAAATTCTGTACAAGACCTCACTTAATAACAAAAATAAATAAGACTATAATAAAACTATAACCATTCCATACATTAGAGGGATATCAGACAAAATAAACAGAATATTACAAAAATACAACCTTAAAGCCACCTTTAAACCTACAGCAAAATTAAAGAACTTACTCAACACATCCAGGGATCCACTGGCCCACCCTGGGGTATACCTTATTCATTGCACCTCTGATTTGCCCTATATAAGGGAAACAGGATGCACAATTCCTATCAAAAAAAAAAGGAACACGAACAACACATTAAATATAATAACTGTGGTCAAGCTGGTCTTTCTGATCATGCCCTGAACACTTTACATAGAATTGACTGGAAAAGCACCCGTTGTTTACATCACACCAAAACATGGTATGAAAGTAAATTTAAGGAGGGGCCTGTGAGATTCTTATCAATCACCCTAATCTTAACAATAATGATGGTCTAAAAATTCCAAGCATATGGAAGGCACATATTCTACCCACTTAACCTTTCTTCCTAAGAGTTAATTCTAAATAGAACCATAGGTAATCCAGGATCGTAAATCTAATATAACAATTGTCATGTTAAATTAGGACATCATTTTCACTGTAACAAAACTATCTATATGAAAGAATGTTTCTCTGCTGTTGTCTTAAATAGAATATAGCTTTGATGTCGTTATTTCATTTTATTTCATTTTATTGTAATTTTATTTTATTTTCACTAGAGGTAAGGCCAGTAGAATAACCATCGATCAAATATTATTGTCTCTTCATCATACTATGTGTAATTTAGTTTGTCTCTGTTTATATATATATGTGTGTGTGTGTGTATTCCAGATGATGACCTTAATATGAAGGTCGAAACGTTGGGGAAATTATAAAATAATTATTTATAATACAGTTTTAGAGTCCATAATTTGTGAAATAATTTTTTTTTTTTTTTACATGTCTAAGCCATGAAAGTTTTTAAATATGTTTAGTACACATGCTCTGTTAAAATTATTAATTACCCTGATTACTAAGTTACTTGAAAATAGTCCATATTTAGTCTCTGGAGAAAAGTTTCCAGAGCAGTGTCAGTAATAATGTATTATAGGTTTTCAACTTTTTGTAGGAAACTTTGTGTATACTTCATAATGAAATTGAATACTGTGTTTAATGTAGTGTAGTACTCTTACGGACCTCCATTAAGATTCATTGCACTCTCAATGCTTGTCCCTCCCTTAAAGGCATTCCGCTATGTAATTCAGGAAAACTTTATATTATTTATTGACTGCACCATCCTGAGTTAATTGTATAGCACGAGAAGATTAGGTATAACACTTATAGGATAGATCACTTTCTAAAACAAACCTTAATCATTCAGTCGTGGCAATTTCTCTAATTTAGACACACATTCTATTATTTTTGTGAGACAGTGCATGGGTCAAAGATCAGGCGATAATTTTTAAACAAACAAAACATGTTTATTTAACCTTAAGCAACTTTACAATATAATACACAGTTGAACAGTTTCTCTCTAATGCCTATCTTGAGCTCAAATCATAATCTTTACATTTAGACCTGCTATTCACAATACTTAAATAACTTGTTTATAAATCTAATGAATTACTAGCTGTTACAAATGACATCATTGGCTAAACATTGTTTCTTAATATATACTAGCTAACACTCAGCCTCAATTATCTCTTATAGCGACTTTACAATTAAATTAACAGATCTACTATGTTCAATGGACATACATGCAATTCTTATGCATTACCTCTAACTTTAGTACAAAAGAATCTACTCACAAATTTTCAGTATCACATACAGTCCTACCAGCTTTGAAGATTTTTGGTGGTTCTGCTGACTGCTTCCTTCCGTCCTATATACTGGCCTTCACTGAATGGCTCTTGGTGGTCATCCTTCCATAGTTCTTTCCCGGGAATCATAGCACTGCTCTCTTTCAATACTGGATCTACTTGTGGGCACTGTGTATTTGGTCGCACATGGCATGTTCCTTTACTTGGAACACAGCTCCGAAGAATAAACTGCCTCTTCTAGGGTTCCCCGTACCTAGAGGTCACGCTCCAGCAAAATCTTGGGAGTCTGAGCGTGCCAACAAACTGCAGCAAGAGGAAAAACTAAGAGCCTTTTCTAAGATTCTCAAGACCTCTTTTATACGATCTGAAGTTCTTTGTTTTAGGGTTGGAGATCCCTGGATCTTCTCTAAACATACTGATGTCACTCACCTTGACCTCCAGTTTTGGTGGCAAAATCTTCACATCTGAGTGACTTTCAGCACCTTTGTTCACTTTCAGGTTGCCAACATAATTCTGTCTAATCCTCTTAACTTTAGGCAGAAACACTTTAACATTTGGTTACTTTTACAATTTTGCATCAGAATTTTACATTAAATCAACATTATGTACAGTTTGAATCACTATGATATTTTTATAACTCATGAACAATTCTATATCAGAATTGTTCATTTTAGTCAGCTACTTGTACAAGTTAGCAATCAGTATTTAACTGTTAAAATACAGTAATATACAATTTTGTTTTTTCATTTACATGATTAATAACCTCTGTAAAATCGACGTTGGAGAATTTTAACAAATTTTCACCGCATCGGATTTTACCATGGTTAGCAGATCTACTTCCAGCAAACAGGTTGTAGGTTCAAATCCCACTGTAGGTATGGATGTTTTTTAAATTTCTTTAGTGGCAGATGAATTTTGTCACCTGATGATCCCAGGTGGCTTGGAAAATGTTCCATATTTGGTCTCTAGAGCAGAGTTACCTGATGTAACTCCTAGCCCACCCACAGTGCCAGACTAATGTACTATCAGCTGCTGACAGACTTTTGTGGATAGAATTCACATTAAAAAATGCATTTTGGTTTCATATAAGATCACTAAGTTATCCTTGTTGCACTGAAGAATAACTTGTAGATAAGAGTTTAAGGCATCAGACTCTGATCTACAAGCTTCGAAGCTTCCTTCTGATCTTGAAGCTTTGAATTTGATTATGCCCAACAAGTTTTCAAATGAAGAAGACTGAATTATACTATTTTCAACAAAACTGTGGATTGGATTTAAGGTTAATAAGAGCAAGTTGTTTATGTATGGGAGGTAGAGTGTGTGAAAGAGCAGAGTTCAGGGATAACCCAGTAATAGTCAGGAAGAAATTTCTTCTGAGGAGAAGAAATTTATCATAACATGTAGTGGAGATGCTAGTAACCTACTTGCAAAGGTAAAATGTAGACTATAAAATGGTAGTTTGGTCAGCAGGACTCAATTCCAGACCTCATCATGTGCACTAATAAATATTAAGTGTGACCAGTTGAGTTTCAGCTATGGATCGAGGGTGACCAAATCCATACTGCTGATCACTAATTAGCTTATAGGCCTCTAAGTAGTGAAAAACTTGGCTGTTGGTGATGATCTACTTCATTATTTTGGAGAGAACGGAAATGAAAGCATAATAGCTGTTAATACTTGAAAAGTTTTTAGTTTTAGCACACAACATGAAGGATATCATCAGGACCAGATTGATGTTCAAACTGTTCAAGTATTCTTTTGATTTTTTTTCTTCTAGTTTTTCATCAGAAAAACTAGAAGGTACAGGGTGAGCTCCATATGATTCTTGCTAATGGGGAAGGTAATTTCTGTTATAGATATGCAAGAGTTAGAGGAGAAGAATAATGCCAGGAGGCTCACCTTATCTTTTGGTTAGGTTGTTTTGATCAAAACTTCTAGGAATGTCTATAAGCATATTATGTCTTTTAATTGCATATGTTCTTTTGACCAGTTTGCTTATTTTGCAGGATGAAAAACCCAAGTTTCTAATAGGGAAAACTCTGCTGCGTCCATATGATACTGGTTAATTTATACTCGTTTGAAGATTCTTTAACTGTGGATAAGTTGAAGCCCCTTATAAAGGTTCTTCACATTCTAGTGGGATTTTGACATTATTGATTGATCTATAGAGGCTCTCTCTCCTTATCTTTGGATGATGATGATGTGATGGTACAATCAGGGAAAGTAAGAGCATGAAAGGAATCAGCATTGACAGAAAAATCTGATGAGAGGAAACCATCTACCATGACATACAATGAACAAGAGAGAAAACTAACAACCCAGTTACAGAAGAGAGACCATAGTCTGTTAGCTTGGTAAGAAGTCTTCTAACAGCCCCGCAAGGGACCTGGCTGCTATTTTTTTTTAAATATATATCGATTTCTGCATATGTGAAATCACAAAAACTTATAATGCAGTAGTGCTGTGTATGTTCAGGAGTGGGGGGGGGATTTTTCTCAGTATGTTTCTTTATGACCTGTAGATTGTATTCATTGGGGGAAAAGGTGTGGGAAATGTTGTTCCAAGAAGACAGGTAAATGGAATAAAAGAAGAGGATGAAAAGTTGGTGTGATTAGTTTAGAGCTGAATTCTATATGGATGTTGTTCAGCAACTGCTCAATGCTCTTTCATGATCAGAGAAAATTGGAAAAATGGTGGTGGCCAGTTCATTGAGCAAAGCTCATGAAAATGCCTATTTAAAAGAGAGAACGGGAAGGCCCTTATTAAACAGGGTGTCTCTAAGAAAGCATTTGGAGCGAATTTGTGTGTGTGTGTGTGGGAGGGGGGGGGGGGCTTTCTTTTTTTAATTCATTTAATAAATTAAATGAAACAACCATTGCATCCTCAACTTCCAAAACTTCTCTTTCACTCAAGACATTACTTCGCCTCAAAACAGTTGTTAACCTTTTACAAATCACAAATCCACCCAGCTATTGAATGCTGTTCTCACGTTTGGAGTGGGGCTCCTAAAAGCTCCCTCAAAATGCTTGCAATACAGAGAGCAATTAGGTTGATAAATAACCCATCTCTTACCAACTCACACTCGTCACTTTCACATAGACATTTGGTCTCTGCAATTTGTATATTCTATAAATATTTCCATGGAAATTCTTCATCTGAAACAGTATCAATAATTCTCCCTCTCTGTACTAAGCCCATTGGAACATGTACAGCTGTCGCCCAACATCCTTTCACAGTACACCTTGTAACCCACAGAACAAGTTTCTTTTCCTCCTCTTTCATCCCTGCTACTGCTGTACTGTGGAACAGTCTTCCCCCTGATGTATTTCCCAAGGAATACAATATACAGGCTTTTAAATCAAATGTCAACAAGTTTCTCCTTTCCGATCCCACTACCCTTATACAGTACTAAAGTACTATAGGTTGACTAGCCAACTTCTCATATATGGGCCCAACATGAAAAAAAAAAAAAATTAATTAAATGAACTTCCTCTTTCTCTATAGCATCACATTCTTACAAAGATTTTTTTGTGCATGATCCCATTTGTAAAAGCAGCATTCTGAGACTAGTCAGATTTGGGATTTATAAAGTATTAGCAGTCTAAGAGGACACCGTTATTTTTGGAAAGAGGAGTGGATGTGATGTTTGTGGCAGGATAGGCCAGATGTGAAAGTCATCCTAAGAAGTGAAAATTAATCTTGACTGGAGATTGGAATATTATGAAAAAGTAAGGGAAAGTGAAGTAAGATCTTTCTTTTGAGAAAAACAGTTGTCATAGTGCTACACTCAAGACAGGATTATGTTTGGTATAATTGAAATTCACTTGTCACACTGGAGAATAGTAAAGATATTACTGTTTAAGACATTGTTTATGAAAATCTTCAAGCTTAAATCATTTAAGCACTATAAGGGTTCTCAAATGAGAAAAATGGAATTTATTACTGTGCTGAGCAGAATTAAAAAAGACATCAGAAAAATCCTCAATAATTCTGATTAGTATTAGGATTATTGAGGATTTTTCTGATATCTTTCTGCCTAAAGATTGCAGGAGCATGTGGCAAGTTGCTTATAGTATAGTAGAGGTGATTTTCCTTGGTTGTTTCTATAAATTGGAGGTGAAGTCTGATGTCAAGTAGTCAGCCGTGTGTTATCGTGGTATTGTCAGTATGTTAAGTGGTTGTTGTTTTGAATTATGGCCAAAGCAACAAAGGCCGTGAGAACAGTGTATTATGTGTTCTGGTGAATAGGTTTTTTTTTTTCTCTCTGTATTGCATATTTTGTGGGACATGTGAGGTAGGTGAAAGGATAAAAGTTGCACCCATTAGCCTTAGTGAGATCATGAGGCTCAACTGCTGTTTGAGCAGGAGACAGGTATTTTTTGCATTTGGATTTGTTGATGATTTTTACAGAAGTTGCATGCTATAGTGTAGGCTACACATGAAACTCTGGCTTTTGGCTTGAGCAATTTATGGTACACTACTTTTTATCTTGGATGGCTTTGTATCTGTTGTAGAGAACCAAGGCTTGGATAGTAGTTGTGGATTTTGTGTGGAGTGGAGAATGTAGACCCTCATTCTCGCAGAGATTATCTCACATATTTGGTCAAGCAGGATTCTGACTTGGAAGAGCTGAAAGTAATCTGATTATAGAAAACCCAGGTAGCATCTTAGTTGGCACTGTTATAGTGACTAAAGACATAATGCTAAGATTGACTGAGTGAAGGTCAACCTGTAAAAAGAAAACATGGATGATTTATTGTTGGAGTTGCCAAGAAGAAGGATGCTAACATCTTACAGTGTATATGGAGAAATAGTTGCTTAAGAAAAGGTCCAGAATGTTGGGTGAATGATGGGATTACCCAGTATTCTGGTTGATAGGCAAACAATTTTGTTATATCTTTATAGATGTCATATAATTAATCTTCCTTCAATCTTCATCTCTCTCTTTAGACAACTTGAATTATGAACATCGATGTTTATAACAGCAGATGAAATCTACAAAGTGAGGTAAGAAAATATATGAAACATTTTGTAGATTTCATCTATAAAATAGCAGATGAAATCTATAAAGTGAGGTAAGAAAATCTTCAGCCAAGCAGATCATATGGAGAGGATTCACAGTTTAATAACATTTAACATGGAATGTCAGATCTGATGAATGTGCATGTTCTGCCCTTCTTTATAGAAAATACAATGGAAGAATGCAATTAGTATAGTTAAGGTGAACTGTAGTTTTATAAGACCACTTGAGGTTTAGTAAGGAATATGATCAGATTTTGATGATGGGGAAGAGTTTGTTTTTTGCAATGATTTTGTTATTTGAGCATACTTTTTTTGCAGTTTTTTTGTTGTGTTTATGATAATTTTTATTTTTGTGGAAGTTTTTTGCTGTTGTGTGGCTATTATTTATAATGGTATATTTCATAGTTGGAAAATCAGTGGGCATATGAAAGATTTGTAGACCACTCCTGCATAGGTGCCCAAATCCAGTAGAAGCACAGCCTCAAATGTGTTCCTTTAATGCTTCTGTATTCAGACTTGCCCCAGGCATGATCTATCAGGCAAAGTTAGTAACAACAAGGATATCACTGCTGTTGGACAGCTTCCTTATCAGATAGTGAATGATCTTGCTGTTTCTAACCCATTTCTGTTAACTGACTATATTTCACTGAATTTCAAATCAACATCATCAGAGCACAAAGCTTGTATACTCGACAATGAGTAAGTGAAACAATACAATTGTAATGGATGAAAGATCTAACGTCCTATTTTGGCACCCTCTAATGTTGTGAAAAAAAGAAAAAAAAAGGATTGTGGAAGGGAAGTTTGGTGAAGGACATGCTGGATTCAGGCCACAAGAGGCTGTCAGGATCAGATTTTTACTTTATGACAAATAGTTGAGAAATCATGTGAATATTCCAAAGATCTGTATTTACTTTTTGTCGATCTGGAAAAGGCATATGACAAGGTGCCAAGAGAAGCTATTCAATATGCTACAATTATATGGCGTCAATGAGGCATTATATCAAGCAATATTTAATCTTTATTTGAATTGTGAGTCAGCAGTTACAATTGAAGGAAGTACAGGAAGATGGTTTAATGTTAAATCTGGTGTCAGACAAGAATGTACATTATCTCCTCTGCTATTCATTATCTATATGGATCACATTATGAAGGAAAGTGGTATTAAACCTGATATCAAAATTGGAGATGTTAATGTCAGCTCTTTGCTTTATGTAGACGATATTATACTTCTAAATAAATCCTCTACAAGTCTGCAAGATTCCGTGACTAAATTGAATAACTTGTAATAGATATGGTATGAAGGTCAGCAATGACAAGACAAAGATTGTCAACTGCATTGTGAATGGAGAACCTATAGAACAAGTAAAACATTTCAGCTACTTAGGAAACAATTTTTAGTGATGATGGTAAATTAAATATGGAAGTAATCAACAGAATCAACAAAGCTGGTATGGTAGGAAGTCAACTGAATAAATTTATATGGAATAAGAGAGAAATTAGTCAATACACTAAATTAGCTGTATACAACACAGTGTTCAAGCCAATTTTAACTTATGGATCTTAGAGCTGGGTTAGAAATAAAACACTATGCCATAGACTAGAGACCATGTGAACAGATATCATCAATGGCAATATCACATTAAAAACGAGGACATTAGGAAAGAATTTGCCATTGTTAGCATTCAGGAATGTGTTAGCAGAGCTAATGTCGGGTGGTCAATTAAACAGAATGGGAGAGGAAAGATTAGCAAAACAAGTATTCTCTGCCAGGTTGGCAGGAAGACCAAGATATAGGTGGACTGATATAGTAAAAAAGTACCTTGAAAGACAGAAATATAAGATGTGATAATGTTGGAGTCATGACAGGTAACAGATTGATTTGGAGGAAAATTGTAAATAGGAAGTTAGTGGTGGTGTAATTTTTCATGTAGTACTATCATATCCTATATGCCCCTTGAAGGGTATATGGCAGGAATATGATGATGGTGCATATTATCTTCTGAGGTTCCCCAAAGGCCTTCTCTTTTTATATGCTTTCTAAAGTCTACAAATAAAATATGGACCTGCAGATTATATTCCCATTTTTTTTCTAGTATCTGTGTAATTGTAAACATTTTATCAGCTATTGATCTATTTCTTTGTAATCCTGCTTGATGTTCACCAGTATTTTTTTCAGCATAAGGTAAGGTAAGATTATTTTTAGTATAATATTAAATAAAATTTTGTACCCTGCTGACAGTAGCGATATTCTCCTGTAATTTTCGCGTTCATTTTTCTTTCCCTTTTTATATACTGGCATGGTTAGCGATTCTTTCCATTTGAAAATAATTGCTAATCACTTCTTTTTCTCATATTAAGCTTACCAGCTTATGAATGAAGTGGTTAATTCACTACCTCCATATTAAATGAGTTCGGCTACTATTCCATTTGCACCTGGTGCTTTGTTGTCTTTGAGCTGCTTTATACTTATCTCTACTTCAGCTAATAAATGTTTAATTATTTCTGGGTGACAAGTATGATAAGTATTCTGTTTGAAAGACAGTAGGTTCATCACAATTTAGAAGTTTGTTAAAGTACTCTCTCCACCTGTTTGCTATTTCATCTATAGTGGCCTAGTATTTGTCCATTGCTAGTTGATTACTGTTTTCATATGTGAGCCTGTTTTTTGGTTTTTAGTTTAATGAAAAAATTTTCTAGGATTATATACAGTGAAGTATTTCTGTAAATATTCCAATATTTCAATCTCATGAAAAAATTTTCTTTTCTCTTGTCTTATTATTTTATTGGCTTCCTTGCTGCTCTCTGTATCTCAGAGCTACACAGATATCAGTTGGGTTATTAAACCAAGTGCTTCTATCTTTTTTCTTTTTCTTTGCTGCCAATTCACATTCTTCATTGAACAATTTTTTTTATGTTTTTTTTTTAATCTACTGCTACTTTTATGCTATTCTGGATATGATTCCAGATGTTTTCAGCATTTTCATTCTCTTCCAGTTACATATTTCTTAATTTCCATTTTAATCACACTCATTGTTTTCTCTCTTTTATCATATCTAGTTTGTTAACATTGTATCTCTGTTGATTTGCATGTGCTGAAAAATGTTTATTTTCACCAATTAGAAAAAACTCCAGATATTCTGAATGCAATTCCTATGTCTTACTAATTATGATATGATCAATTGATTGAATGTATGATCATCAGGAGATTTCCATTTTTGTTTGTGTATATTCTTTCTCATAAACATAGTGCTACTTATTAAATTTCTGGATGTGGACAAATTAATTAATCTTTCTCCTTTAATATTTTTCTCTTCATGAAGGCTTTGGTTTCCAATCATTTTTTAATGTATTTCTTCTTTTCCAATTTTTGCATTGAAATCGCCTAATGAAATGATTACCATATTTACTTTAATACAACTGGCCCTCGTGTATATCTCACACCCCTGATTTTACTTTATGAAAAAAGAAATTAAAAAGTATCGCACATACCTCGCACACACAAAAAAAAATTTGTAACACTTTCTATCGGTGCAATAGTAACTCACTCGCCGTGATAAACAGCACGCCCTCTCAAACAGCCACTATACTGCAGATGCAAGAAAAACAAGTAGTTTTATTGTATCACTGAATAAGGTACAGAGACATTTGCAGTCTATGTAATGTATTTTTCAACAAATAGATAGCAATTAGATAACAACTGGGATAAAAACAGCATTAACTAATGAATCACATGTCCCTCCCACAGAAACTATGCTGTATAGACTCGAACAAAACCATATGTTGTACTGCCAAACACAGTATCTAACTAAAAACTATTGTCCAAATTTTCAATTAAATGAAATAAGTGTTTGTTCAATTGCATTTGAATTTTTCGATGTCATTAAGACAGATCACAAAAGCTAACTTCAAATAAAATTCTACCAACAAATAGAAACTAACATGCCATGTAATGTGTATGTGATTCTGCCCCCAGCCCAGTGCAGAAGCGGCATGCAAACAAGCAGCAATAAAATTCAACAGAAGAGCTGAAACTTTGTGTCAATTGAGCCTGCCTGCATGACACAGTACACAAACGGTAATGAGAAGTCCCATCGGAACGATAAACAGGCGAAACACCACCCGACATGAACATGTTAAAACTAATGTTGTTATGGCAGTTTCAGATATTTTGGAATTTGGATGAAGAGGAATCAGCATTTCAACTCAGCAATTGTCAGGTTGCCTTTGTCATTGAGTTGTGCAATCTTTTGTTAATACTGCACCAGTCTTATGCACATCTTCATAGAGACCATAATTAGAACTGTTGTGCAACTGGATTTTGAGAACTTGGGAAATGATTTTGCTAGAAATAATTGTCAAGAGTTTTTTAAAAACTGGCATCTCTAATGCCCTGGATGGGAAAGAAGATGGCGCTATTTGGGTAAATGACTTTGATGATGATGCACACAAGGAAACTGCTCCTGAGGCCTGAAGTAGCGATAATGAATAGGAGATTCTTGGTAAGTCATACCCATTTTCAATTTTTTTCTGAAAACTTTAGTTTCTGAAAATCCCTGCATATATCTTGCACCACGATTTTTTAACTTTAATTTTGGCAAAAAGAGTGCAAGTTATATTTGAGTAAATACAGTATATCCTAGGGAATCTTTTCTAGGATTAATTCCAGTTTTACATAGAATTCACCTTTTATTGACTCTTCTACAGGTGTGTGCATTAATAAAGGTTATCTTGAACCATTTTGCTTATACTCTCAGCTTGCTTATTCTTTCATTAAAAGCTTCAAATTTGATCAGTGATGACCACAATTTTTTCCTAATGATAAAACCTGTTCCAAATTCATGTTTGTCAGAGTTGTTTCCACCATAAAGTAGCAAAAGGTTTTCTTTCTTTAAATTTCCTTCTCCTGTAGTGCTTACTATATCCATTTTATATCTATTTAATTCATGTATGATTTACTGAAATGCTCCAACTCTGTACAAGCTTCTCACATTCCATGAACCTTAATTCATAAACCATTATTCCAAGGCCTGGGTTGATATCCAATTAAGTCCTTCCAGGGAAATTACTTGGTACATGTTTCCTGACTAGTTGATTTTTTACAAGATGGAGTTGTCAGCCACATGCTCGATCCCCAACCTGGAGGACCAGAGTGACTGACTCTCTTCATCTGACCCCTCATTTTTGACCTGTCTGGCTTAGAAGGCCCTGCTGGTAGCAATGCTGCCACTGGTATAGCTCACAAGGATCACTGGAATGTGCAACCCCCCACACACACACACACCATGACAAGGTAGAGACACCATCGGGGGAGGGAATACTTTGTAGGAAAAATCTACAAACAGATTAATGGTACTGCTGTGAGTTCCCCCACCCCTCTCCCTTTAACAAACTTTTACATGGAACACTTTGGTCCCATGGACAAGACAATTTAGATGTTTTATCACCCACCGAAACTGCCAACACCTCAAAATTCACTTCACAGTAGAAACAGAATCTAATAACTGTTTGCCTTTTCTTGATACATTAGTCGCTTGCCTTTCAGATGGATCACTATCTTTTCCATTTATAGAAAGCCAACACACACACACACACACACACACACACACACACACACACACACACACACACACACACACACACACACACACACACACACACACACACACAGGATCTCTATAAATAATCACAGCATTATCTAGCTCAACAGTACAGTATTCTACAAACACTTACACACAGAGTGATTTATTCTAATAATATAGCTATTTCCACAGAACTTAAATATCGGTGCCATACTTTCTTAGCTGAATGGCTACAATTCCTATAAAATAAATAAAATACTACATAGCACCATTACTTCTCCCTCCTCTAACACAAAAACAAAACATCACTATTCTTATTCCCCTATGTCAGAGTTACATTAGAAAAGATAGCCAAAGTACTAATAAAACATGGCCTTTGCACCACATTTCAAACCACATGCTAAATTAGCAACTCTGATTCGCTCTCCTAATGATAAACTCCATCCTCTAGCACAGTGTTTCTCAACCTGTGGTCTGCGACGATGGGATAGGTGGTCCGTTGGCAGACTTAAATTAATTAAATATAAATATACATTTTTTAATTATCCAAACAAAAAAAAATTAAAATTTAATAAGTAAAAATTATTGAAATCAAATGAAGACTTAAAAAAACCAACAAATAGCGTCGGGGTGCTTAAGGGTCAAAGCTGTATAACTGAGAGGAGACCTCCACATAGCCTTTAAAGGAATGTGGAGAACCGACCAGGGCTTCTGACCTAATGTCCAATCCTCACCTTCTCGTGGTGCACCCTGTTGGGTATCTACTTTGATACTGAACGAACGAGGATGGGCTGGCAATTTGGGATTTAGCCGACCAAATTGTATTCTTATTGGTTAAACCAAAATAAAAAATGATGGTACAACATGACAAAATTTCATGCCGGCTGGGGCGTCGCCCGGTTAAACAAGGCCCCCGTTGTTTTCGCCAGGGAACCAGGGTGAACAGCGAAAAGTCAGCTACTGGAACAAATCTGAAAGTAAACCCCAACTCAACATCACCAGAGTTAAAGATCGGTACTATCAACGTAAGAAGCCTGAATGGCAAAGAAATGGAGCTAGCTGAGGAATTAGATAAGTACCAGATCGACATAATAGGGGTGACTGAAACAAAAAAGACCAAAACTGGTGAGATCTTTCTGAGCAATAAATACAAAATGTTATATTCAGGCAATGACAATCAAGGAAAAGAAGGAGTAGCCATAGTATTCAACACAAAATACGAGGCTAATCTTCTTGAATGGCAGTCAGTCTCAAGTAGAGTAATGTGGGCAAATATGAGAATGGAGAACTGGACAATGAGACTTATTTGTGCCCATGGTCCCACAGAAGGTTCTACTAAGGTAGAAGTGGAGGAATTTTTTGAGGCTTTAGAAAAAGCAACTGACACAATGAAAAAGGAAAAGTTGGTCCTTGTTGGGGATCTAAATAGTAGAGTAGGAAATGATTGTGAGACATACCAAAATATTTTGGGAAAATTTGGAGAAAAGAGCAAAGCTAATAATAATGGCAAATATCTGTTGGATTTCTGCTCAGGACATGGACTGGTTATTACTAACACCATGTTCCAACATAAAAATGTGCACAAATTCACATGGAGAGAAGAGGCTAGGAATAAGAAAAGTCTCAATGACTATGTTATTGTTGATAGTGATGTTTTCTCCCTGGTGCAGGACACCAGAGTGTACAGAGGATTTGAAATTGGAAGTGATCACTATTTAGTCTTGAGCAGGATAAAATTGAATTTCATATTGAAAAGAATAACATGTAAGAAAGTTTTAAAGCGAATAAAAGTTGAGCAGCTCTCAGATGTGAACTGTAGACTAAAATACAGAAATATTATTGAAAAGAAAATGAAAGAGTTTGAGAACAGGAATCAAACCTTGGAGATTCAGTGGCAAACTCTGAAGGAAACATTGATTGATTCTGCCAGAGAGGCATGTGGTGAGGTTGTGTGCAAGGATAAAAAAATCAGAACTCCCTGGTGGACACAGGAAGTTAAAGAGGCAGTGAAGGAAAAGAAGAAAGCATATCAAAAGTTCCTGGCAAATAAGTCAGCTTTTACTCTTACAGAATACAGAGACAAATGTAAGAAAGCTAAACAGTGTGTAAAACTAGCTAAACAAAAGTCATGGGAGGACTTTGGCAAGAATATAGAAAATAAATATCAAGAAGGTGGCAAAATATTCTGGAGGTTGTTGAAGAAGCTTAGGAATGGAGGAAAGAGTGCTGTAAAAGGAATTAGAGATGATAAAGGTGAAATGAAAACAGGAGAAAAAGATATCCTTGAAGTATGGAGTAATTACTTTGAAAAACTGCTAAATGAAACAAGCAGTGATGACAGCACAGTGATAAAAAACACTGACCAGGCATGCAGTCAGGAATACATATCCATACTTGAAGTAGAAAAAGCCATCAAAGGCTTGAAATGTGGAAAGGCAGCAGGAGTAGATGATATTCGACCAGAAATGCTGAAGTATGGTGGTATAAGAGTCTTACAGTGGCTGCACTGCATAGTTCAGAAAGCCTGGACAGAGGGACGAATTCCCGATGATTGGAGTAGAGCTCTCATAGTACCCATATATAAAAAGGGAAATAAAACTGAATGTGAGAATTACAGAGGTATTTCCCTACTGAGTGTTCCTGGCAAGATCTATGCAAGTATACTTGAGAAACGGTTGAGAAGAATTGTGGAAGAAAAGCTTGGTGAAGAACAAGCTGGATTCAGGCCAAATAGAGGATGTCAGGATCAGATCTTCACTTTACGACAAATAGTCGAGAAAGCATGGGATTATAACAAAGATCTGTATTTAAGTTTTGTCGATTTGGAAAAGGCATATGACAAGGTGCCAAGAGAGAAGCTATTCAATACGCTGCAGTTATATGGTGTCAATGGGGCATTATATCAAGCAATACTTAGTCTTTATTTGAATTGTGAGTCAGCAGTTAGAATTGAAGGAAGTACAGGAAATGGTTTAATGTTAAATCTGGTGTGAGACAAGGATGTACATTATCCCCTCTGTTATTCATTATCTATATGGATCACATTATGAAGGAATGTGGTATTAAACCTGATATCAAAATTGGAGATGTTAATGTCAGCTCTTTGCTTTATGCGGATGATGTTATACTTCTAATTAAATCTGCTACAAGTCTGCAAGAAGATTCTCTGACTAAATTGAATAGCTGTTGTAATAGATATGCTATGAAGGTCAGCAATAAAAAGACAAAGACAATGAAAATAGGCAGAATCATTGAAAATGTGAACTGTGTTGTGAATGGAGAACCTGTGGAACAAGTAAAACATTTCAGCTACTTAGGCACAATTTTTACTGAAGATGGTAAACTAAATATAGAAATAGACAACAGAATCAACAAAGCTGGTATCGTGGGGAGTCAATTGAATAAATTCATATGGAATAAGAAAGAAATTAGTCGGAACACTAAATTAGCTGTATACAAGACTGTGTTCAAACCAATTTTAACTTATGGATCTGAGAGCTGGGTCAGAAGTAAAACACTTGACCAAAGACTAGAGACCGCAGATATGAGAGTCCTGAGAAAGATTAGATGCGTGAACAGATGGCATCAATGGCAATATCATATTAAAAATGAGGATATTAGGAAAGACCTTGACATTGTCAGCATCCAGGAATGCGTTAGCAGAGCTAATCTCAGATGGTATGGTCACTTAAATAGAATGGGAGAGGAAAGATTAGCAAAACAAGTGTTCTCTGCCAGGTTGGCAGGAAAACGACCCAGAGGAAGACGAAGATATAGGTGGATTGATACGGTACAAAGTGCCTTAGACGATAGAAATATAAGATCTGATAATGTTGGAGTCTTGACAAGTAACAGACTGATTTGGAGGAAAATTGTAGATAGGAAGTTAGTAATGATGTAATTTTTTCATGTAGTACTGTCATATCCTGTACACCCCTTGAGGGTACATGGCAGGAATTTGATGATGATGATGATGATGACAAATAGCGTCACAATGTTCAAAAGTGGAAGCAATAACACTATATTGTTGTTCACTTCACTCCTCTTTTATTATTCGTCATTCTGCTTCTAAATTTATAGCTGCAGAATGAAGAATAATAAATGAGGGCTGATGTGAACAACAATATAGTTTTATTGCTTCCGCCTTCCCTTGCTGATTTGTCAGATTTGAAGTGGACATGTTTTATCCACATTTCAACCAGTTGATTTTTATTATTGAATTTCCCTCCTTCAATCAAGGCCCAGTATACCTTCAGAAGTGCTAAATGATACTTGGACAAAGTGTGTCGTAAGTTAACCCCAGCATAATAAAATATTTTTCCGAAACGTTTTTTAATAATGGAAAAGTCGATTAGCACTAGGACATTGAAAAGAAAAGCAAATGAAACAGGCATTGCTAACCCTAATTGTGATATACGTGTTGTAACGGTGAGCAAATCTGATACTATTAAATTAGAAGAAACAAGCAGTTCAAAGAAAACATATAGTAGGAAATATAGCAGTTCATATTTGGAATTTGGGTTTACTTGGTGGAGATAAAAGTGAACAGAAACTTCAATGTGTTTGCTGTTATGAAGTGTTGAACGAGTGCATGAAGCCTGCAAAACTCTGACGACATTTAGAAATTAAACATTATGATGTGAAAAATAAGCCAATTGATTTTCCAGCGACACTTAGAGACATTAAAATATGGGAAAGATATAGTTTTGGCCAAGGGTTAGGTTAATAGCAAAGCACTGGAAGCATCCTATCTCTTAAGTTTGTGTTCGAGGTCTATTTCAGGCTTATAGTCACGAGAACGACCTTTCCTTATCGAAAGATGAACATATCTGAGCTTTCAAATGACAGTGGGCTTAAAATGCAATTCCATGATCATGGTTTGGCTCGATTCTGGATCTCGCCTTCAGTGAGAAGTGAATTTCCCAAATTGTCTGAAGAAGCATTGCAAATCATCGTGCAGTTTTCTACAGCCTATCTTTCTGAGAAAGGATTTTCATCGCTTCTTCAAATAAAAGAAAATACAGAAATCTTATTGTGTCTGCCAATCTACATTTGAAGTTGATCAATATTGAGCCAGATATCCAGCAACTCTGCAAAGACCGAGAAGCTGAACCATCTCATTAAAAGTAAGTAGTAACATAATTGTATCATATTATTTATTTGGACTACAGTTTCTGATTATTCTCGTTACCGGTTTTGGAATTAATCCATTTCCAAAATCGGGGATGAAACGAAAGTTACGCAAAGTGAAGTCACGGTGAGGCTCAACTCTGCTGGCAAGGAAGATAGCTCGAATGGAATGTGGGAAGATTGCTGGCTGTGTCCCATTTAGCAAAGTTCTGTATCTCTTACAGTCGCTTGTGGAATATGCGGCCGAACACACTGAATTCGTCTCATGCAGACAATAACATCCGTATGGTCATGGATTGTACAGAAACACACAACACAACATAACGAATACAAGCAGCACACAGGGTGGATAGAAATAAAACCACATGATTAATGAATCTGCCAGATTTACAATGGCCACTGTTGTGCCTCTGGATAAAACAGGACGGATATAATTAAAACCACCATCATAACACGATTAGTATAAATCACATGCGTACAGTATATACAGCACACGGTCGCTATCGTGAAAATGCGCCCGACCATGTGGATGACACTTTGCGACTGACATCGTGGGTTGGACTGTTTATAGATATTGGGAATGACCTCTCGTAATAGGATGTCTTAATTTTTTTTTGCTGGTCAAGGAAAACTCCTCAGTGAAATAAGGTGATTCGTATCGGTGGAAGTGTGTGTGTGGATGGACAGGCATTAATGGCTTTGGGATGTTCTCAGTGAAAATTTTGGGTATATGCAGAGGATGGTTTGAACAGAACAAGGGATGTTATCCATGATGAAATCCATGGATGTGAAGTTCATATTCAGTATTATGATGAATGGAGTAAGATAAGAACAACATTTTTTCCTCGTCTCACAACGCACTTAACAAATGGAGCAGTTTACATGTTGCAGGTTGAATCAGAGAGTGCATGCTGATAAAAGTTGTTGTGGGGATAGGGATGAATGGGGAAAACATATAAAATATAAACTTTGCTGGGGGCAGATGAATGGGGATTCAAGATAAACGTCGTTGTGGGCAGATGAATGAAGGTCTCAGCGGGATGGCGCCGACATTCCCCATTCATTTGCCCATGATACCAATGGCACTAAAAATGCTGTTGTGGGGAGAGCTTAATGAGTGCGGGCAGATCAATGGGGATACACATATAAAATATAAAAGTTGTTGTGGGCAGATAAATGGGGATATCAGCAGGAAGGCACTGATATACCCATTCATTTGCCCACAGCAAATCGGAAACTGATACCTTTATTTGTTTAATAAAAATTAAAACTTTGTTCAGTGATGATACAATTTTAATAATTTACTTCCAACTTAATCATGTTTCCGTATGTATTTGTAAATGTAATATGTATATATTGTAAATGTATATGTAAATGTTGGTAATCCCTACATACATTTTTTAAAAAATTACATAACTTAGTGGTCTGTAGAATTGTTTTAGGCATTTTACTGTACCTTGGGCTTAGAAAGGTTAAGAAACGCTGCTCTAGCATATCCTGGGTGTATGAAGTTCCTTGTGACTGTGACTTGGCTATCTGTTTTCAAACAGGAAGATGTGTTAACATCCTTCTTGGAGAACATAAAAAATACATTCGCTACAATTATTATGGCAAGTCAGGACTGGCAGACCATGCTTTGGACACCCCTTCACACAAGATTAGATGGAAGAAAACCGCTGTGCTATTTAGAAGTTGTTTCAGGTCAGAAAGATTAATTTGCCAAAATTTCGGGAGACCATCATCTTAAGATCAACATTTACATAACTGTAATACTTCTTTTTTTTTTTTTACAATTAGAACTTTAGATCTTTTGTCTGTTACAATTTTGAATTGTTGCACATAAACTATAACATGCTGCTTTGTGCTCTGAAGATGCTGGTTTACAATCCAGTGAAATATAAGTCAGTTAATAAACATCTCTTTTTTTATATAAAATAGTTCATTTGGTGTTGTTATTCACAATTCTTTTACAGTTAAATCTTATAAATCTTATAGAACCCTTTAGGATATGTTGTTGTATATGTTCATGCCCAAATGGTTTGTTTTATTCACCTTTGTATAAAATTAGGAAGAAATCAAGAATATAATTTCTGGCCAAGTATAACTTACTTTGCTTATTAGGGACAAACACTTCCTTCAACTATTTTTTTCTCTGGAGTATTTTATTAATATGATGAAATGGCATTTTTATCACTTATATATGACTTATGTCATTGCATTAGCTACAACTATCTTAACAGATATATAGCTACTATGTGTAAGCTCACAATCATAGTTTAAATTGTTCTAAGTGGTAATCATTCCCATAAGGCATAGCATTATACTTGCACTTGAGTAGCAAATGTATAGGGCATTAAGGGATGGTAAAAAAAACAGTGTGAAGTCAACTGCTTCTGTATAGAGATTGTCAGGATCAGATTTTTACTTTAAGGCAAATAGGGAGGGGTGCTTAAGCTGTATAACTGAGAGGAGATCTCCACATAGCTTTTAAAGCAGGGGTCGGGAACCTTTTTGAACCAAAGAGCCATTCCACCAAAAGAATTAATTAAAACAAAATTTTGGGAGCCGCAACTTCAATTCGATTTTTCTAGTGACTCAAAGGTGCCATTAGTTCAAACTTAGGTAAACTTGTTTTTATTTGAGTACTTCCAGATATCAAATATCACTTTTATGTTTGCATATAAATTTTTTATATGTTCAATAAATAAAACAACATTAAGTTTGATTACGTTTTTAATCACAAAACATTTTTAAGTAAGTAAAATATTGCAAAAAAAAGTCAGAATTTGTATTGCAAAAAGAATTAGTCCCCAACAAAAATACAATATTATGTATTTTAATAGATATTTGATTGTTTTAATTTAAAATTCACTAATGAGACTTTTGATTTTACATCTTCTCAGTCAATTTACTTATATCTGGATTGTATGTCATGCACTTTAACAGTAATTCGGCTTTCATCAGTCAGTTTGTTCCTATACTTATTTTTAATGTAATTCATTGAAGAGAAAAATTTTTTGAGTTGTACATTGAACCGAAAAGAGTCAAAACCCCAAAAGCAAGTCGCCTGGCATTTGAATAATTAGTTGGGAAAGAATTCCAATATTTAAATATAATTTCTGTGGTGTTTCTTCCATAGTTTCCTCATTTTCTTCGATTTGTGCTTCCATTTGTAGTTCTGCTATTGATATTCTGGAAAAAGCTTCAATATCTATTAATTTTAAATTGCAATTTAATGGAAGTAATATAAATTTCATCATCTCCTGATGTTTTTAAAAATCCTGAAATCTGCTTGTAAATGAATCAAAAATTACAGTAATCATTTCAGCAAATATTTTGCAATCACCTTTTTCTTGATTTAAATTCAATCTGTAATTTTTTAGGTTTTCAAAATATATAAATTTTTCTTCAATAACATCTTCGAAAAACACTCTTAGTTTCTGTTCAAAGGTAAGGACTTCCTCTAGAATTGTAAGAATGTGTTTCCCTTCCGTTGCAACTTCAAATTTAGCTTATTAAAATGTTCTGTCCTATCAAGTAAAAAACAAAAATTTTGTATCCATTCGGGATTACTGAGAAGTTCCACATGATTTACATTATAATTTTTAGTGGTTAAGAAAACTGTTACTTCTTTTAAGCACTGAAAAAAACGTTTTAATGCTTTTCCTCTTGATAACCATCTTACAGATGTAAATATTACTAAATCTTTATGTTGACTACCTAGTTCCCCTAAAAATGTGTCAAAAAGTCTGTGATTCAATGCCTAAAATTGGATGAAATTGATCATTGGCACAACAACATCCATCACCCTTTTTAGTTGTGTTAATAATCCCAAAAAATTTGCAACTAAAGCTTCTTGATGCAAAATGCAATGAAATGAAATAATTCCATGTGGAATATGAGTGAAGAATAATTTAACAAACCCATTATTTTTCTCAGTCATAAAAGGCATGCCATCGGTCGTAATGCATACTGTATTATTAATATTTATATTTTTATTCTGTAAACTGGTTAGAAGGTTTTCTGAAATATCTTGACCTGTAGTGTGTCCTTTAAATGTTAGCAGATCAAGAAGTTCTTCTCGAATACTGGAAGATGTGATATACCGGGTGATTATAAAATAACATCAAGTGTTCAGAGCCCTCTAGCGAGTAATGTATTGGACAAAACACATATGGAAATAGACAAGAGAATCAACAAAGCTGGTATGGTAGGCAGTCAATTGAATAAATTCATATGGAATAAGAGAGGAATTAGTTGGAACACTATATTAGCTGTATACAAGACAGTATTCAAACCAATTTTAACTTATGGATCTGAGAGCTGGGTCAGAAGTAAAACACTTGACCAAAGACTAGAGACCACAGATATGAAGGCCTGAGAAAGATTATAGGAATGAACAGATGTCATCAATGGAAATATCATATTAAATACGAGGATATTAGGAAAGAACTTCACATTGTCAGCATCCAGTAATTCGTTAGCAGAGCTAATCTCAGGTGGTATGGTCACTTAAACAGAATGGGTGAGGAAAGATTAACAAAACAAGTGTTCTCTGCCAGGCTGGCAGGAAAACAACCCAGAGGAACACCAAGATATAGGTGGATTGATATGGTAAAAAGTGCCTTGGAAGGTAGATATATAAGATCTGATAATGTTGGAGTCTTGACAGGTAACAGATTAATTTCAAGGAAAATTGTATATAGGAAGTTAGTGGTGATGTAAGTTTTTCCTGCAGTACTATCATATGTACTGCTGAACTGGATAAGGGTAATGGGTTTACAGTGATTCTTCTGGACCTTGCCAAGTCCTTTGACAGGATACCACATGGAACCCTAATCAGTAAACTGGAGCAAATGGGGATGGATATAGGGTTGGTGAGATGGATAGGAGGGTGGTTGATGGAGAGATACCAGAGAGTGGTTTATTCAGGAGTTGAGTCTAAAAGACGGCATGTGACTAGTGGTGTGCCGCAGGGCTCTGTTCTTGGACAACTACTTTTCAATTTGTTCATCAGTGATATAGGAAAGGATCGGAGAGGAAGTGTTCACTTGTTTGCTGATGATGCAAAGTTGGGTAGAGCAATTGTGAGTGCACAGGATGTCAAAATTTTATTGGATGATTTGGATAGTTTGGAGGACTGGACTAGGAAAAATGGATGTCAATTTAATGTGGCAAAGTGTAAGGTTATGCATTTTGGGGTGAAAAGAATAGCAGCAGTATATCACATTGGTGGAACCTTACTCCAGGAAATTGACGAGGCCAGGGATTTGGGTGTGTTGGTGGATAGGGAATTGAAGTTTAGGGGGCACATTGCAGAAGTGGCTAAATCAGCTCATCAAATCACTTGGCTTCTGAAAAATACTTTAACATGCAGAGATAAACAAGTTGTTGTTCCTCTGTATCGAGCCTTGATAAGACCCCATCTGGACTACTGTGCCCAGTTATGAGTGCCAGGGTTTTTTCGTGATGGGGAGGAAGTGGAGAGGATCCAGAGATGAGTGACCAATATGATAGCAGGTCTGTGGAATGAACCTTATGAGAATAGGTTGAAGATTTGTTGGTTTGCAAAAATTGGTTGATAGGCAGAAAAGGGGTGATATGATCGAGACATTCAAATTACTGAAGGGTTACTATAAGATTAATCCAGAAGATATTTTTGAAAATAGGATTGGTGGTGGGAGGACTAGGGGCCATGCATGGAAGCTGGGCAAGAATGTGGTTAACAAGGGTGTTAGTGCTAGGTTTTTTACTTGGAGAGTCGTGTATGAGTGGAATAAGTTGCCAGAATCTGTTGTGGGTGCTACGACCGTGAATGAGTTCAAGGCAACAGTATGATAGATACTGTGTGAATGTCGAATAGTTGTTCTTGACATGATGTTAGGGCCTCCCTCGATGAGTCTGTCGACTCCTTGGAGTTGCCCAGAATAATAATAATAATAAATATCCTATACACACCTTGAGAATATATATCAGGAATTTGATGATGATGACGACATATAGTTAAAAAGATCATGGGAACATAACAGATACATTTAAGTTTTATAGATTTGGAAAAAGTATACATGATGGTCACAAGTCAAAAAGCTTTTCAAAATGCTACCATTATATAAAGTAAATGAAACTTTACAAAGCATTGAAGGAAATACCAGAAGATGATTTAATATAAAATCAGATGTAAGATAATTGTACGCTATCTATATGAACACATTATTTAAAAAAATGGCATTAAACCTAATATGATACTTAGCTCTTTGCTCTTTGTAGATGATGTTGTACTACTAAACAAATTCAATGCAAGTGCCTAGGGATTCTTCAGCTAAATTGCAGAAGTGCTTTAACAGATTTGGTATGAAAATCAGAAATAAAACAATAAAAACAGAAATAGCAGAAACATTGAAAACATCAACTGCATTCTGAATTCCACCTATAAACATTTCAGCTATATAGGTGTGATTTTGACTGAAGTTAGCAAATTTTATATAGACAACAGAATAAGCAAAAGTTGGTGGGGAGTCAGATTGAATAAATTTATATGGAATAAAAGAGAAATTTGCCAAAAACACTACTAGCAGTATACAAGACTGCATTCAAACCAATTTTAACTCATGGATCCAAGAGTTAGAAATAAGAGGGCTGAAATAAAACAGTTGATCAAAGAAGACCACAGATATGAGAGTTCTGTGAAAAAATAGTGTGAACTGATAGCATCAATGGCAGCATCATATTAATAATAAAAAAGTTGGTCAATATCCAGACACTCCTTCATGGTAGTGGATATTGCTGTAAAATCTCACATGAATAACGTTTCATGTTGTTTTACAAGTTTTATCTAGATATATATATATAGAATAATCATTGCCTGTAAACTTACCAAAAATTCTTTGATGTAATAATTTTGTTAAGAAACTGTTTTAAACCAGTGTGTGATGTCATCGTGTCCTGATGTTAGCACAATTCCATATATGGTATTATTGAGCATTACGTGTGTGCACTTCGCAGAGTCCAAGGCATACATAAGCTCTCGCATCTTGAAGGAAATTGTCTTAGGGTTCTTTACCTTCTTTTATCTGGCTCGACCACCATGTGAAAGCCCACTATCAGTCATTGAAAGTGAATCATCTTATGTCTTAGGGTCTTCAGCCATCCTTTCCTCTGGCCCACCACCACATGAGGTCCATTGTCACTCATTGGAAAGAGAGACGCTTTAGGATCTTCATCCATCTTTTCCCTTGGTCGTTGCCATGTGAGGTTCAACTGTCCATCTCAATGGACATAGAGCTCAATAGCGATAGCACTCATTGAACGCCTAATGCTGCCACGTTGCTAGTTAATAGACTCTGAAAGTTAAGGATTATCAACGACATAGAAAACAGCAGGAAACCTGTAGAAATTGCCACAGAGAGCCATTTGGAGATAGCACTCATTGAATGCCGATGCCGCCATTGCTAGTTAATAGATTCTGAAGGTTAAAGACTATCGACGACAGAAGACAAAGAAAACAGTAGGAAATAAAGAATGGGCATACAATCTGAAGAAAGATCGTGAAGGCAATGGAATCAAGTAAGGAGACTATAGTGAATGAAAGAAATATATGTTATGTAATTCGCCATAAGTACAAGAAGAAATTTGTAAGTACTTCCGGACTAATCACATTCTGTGTTGTGTTTTGTTCCACAGTCAATTGTGTTAAAATAAATATTATTGACGTAAATGAATAAGTACCTATTCTAACAGTAGGCTTATTGCTGTAAACATAAGTTATTGTTTAATGGCTAAGATTGACTAGTAAGAATACCAGAAGTTATGTATAGAATATAAGATAGAATTGTAGGAGAACTAAGATAAAATTCACACACACACTCTATATACAGGGTGTCCCAAAATTCACGCAAGATTTAAATTTAGCGTCATTTGTGCGGTAAAGTGTTGCCAACGAGAAAAAAAATTCAGCGTGACAGCTGACGACAGTTCAGGGTTATTAAAAATGACCACACACAGTGAAGAGAGTTCGTTGAATGGATTATGGAACAACAACAAGTGGATGCTTATTTTTCGAACAAAATCATCTTCAGTGATGAGGCTCATTTTCATCTTGATGGCTTCGTTAATCGACAAAATTGTCACATTTGGGGTTCAGAAAATCCACGAGTGATTGTTGAGAAACAAATGCATCCACAATGTGTCACTGTTTGGTGCGGATTTTGGGGAGGCATCATCAGTCCATTCTTCTTCGAAAATGTGACTTAACGCCGTTGGACTTTTTTCTTTGGGGTTTTTTGAAGTCTAAGGTTTATGCCAACAAGCCCACGACCACCCACGCCTTGAAGGAGGAAATTGAGCACTGTATCAACGAAATTCAGCCACATTTATGCAAAACGGTCATGGAAAATTTCGACAAAAGAGTGCGTATGTGCCAGCAAAGCCGTGGAGGCCATTTACCCGATATGCTATTCCATGCATAACCCTATACTGTATACTTTATGAATCAATAAGAAATTACAATTTTTAATTAAAAACCTGTGTTTTCTATCAAAATTACTTCTTGCGTGAATTTGGGGACTCCCTGTATATAAAAAGATAAGCCGAAATTTGAAACGTTTTTATGTTACTTTATTTTATTATCAGCTTACCAGCCTGGAACTCAGGGGATTGGGCGTTGTAGGCGCGGGGGCAGACCCCCCCCCCCCCTTTGAGCCAGAATACCTTGAGCCTGAACAGTCTGGACTTGCAAAGCATGCTATCAACACTAGACAGAGTTCATTGGAACAAGACAAGAGTTCTTCACAAAAGTCAATTCCTCGTGGAACTGACTTTTGTTCAGGCTCAAGGTATTGAATATAAGACTTGTGTTCTTCTACCTGAATAAATGCAAATCTTCCTGTCTGTCTGAAATAAGATAACCCACAAGAGCAAGGAATCTGGTAGACATCTAAATAATTGAGATGTGGAAGCTTGTCCTTATGAGAAGCAAGAGAGGTGGAGATTTTTCTGATGAGGCAAAAGGCAACAAAAATATTCAGTGGTTTTAAAACTTTCACTATGCATTCATTAATGTCTTGCACATAAAGGATAGGAATATGATTTATTGCTTCTGTATTTAAAGAGGTGGAGATACTAAAACTGTTCAAAGCTCTTTTGATGAAAGAATTCTTATAACCATTAGATAGAAAAGTGGAAATAATATGTCGTAATTTTTTCTGTAATAGTTCATCTGAAGAACATAAAGTGTGCCTGATGAACCAATGTTCTAACTTTATTTTATTTAATTGTGTAATTTTTTAAAATAAATTACGAAATTTAATGACTTTTTTAGTTATCCTACATTAGCTACTTAGGTGGTACCTATTGGAATTTTCAGTTATTGTTCGATTAGATTTTACATTCTTGTATTGAAGATGCCTTTAATACTTGGGCAAATATTATGCTAATAAATAAATAATTCATGTGAGTTTATTCCAGTATTATAATTTATTTAAATATGCCTGTTTGCAGTATTTCCTTATTGAAACTAATATTGCTTTGTTGAAACCTTATCACAATGGGCCAATAGGAGGTGAATATATGGACGCTTGGTCATAGCGATCGTGTTTATTATTATTATTATCTTGTTATCTAACTAACCTTAAGCTAACTCATTATTTGGCTTTGCATAGATTTAAATAGCAAACACAACACATAGACATTAGAATTAGGGTCAACAAGAAAACTGTCCATGATTCAATATTCAAGGGTTCTGAGATATAGTATAATACCTCTCTCCTAACGAATTTGGAATGTAGGCATATGAACAGACACACGGTGATATCGCTGCCCCCCGTTTTTTATAGTTTTAAAGTGGTTCCAACTCTTGTTTTTAATTTGAAAGTGTTCCCAAGTAACTCTACCAGTCATGCAGAAGACAGTGATATAAAATTCACCAAAATTGGCTAAGAAGAAACCAAATTTTGAAGTATTGAAACGTGAACAGAGAGGACCATGGTCAACAATGAGTGAAGAACAAAGGACGTCTCCATCTTTACAATCACTCCACAATTGCTCAAGGGAAGAAAGGTGAGTCATGAAGTGTATCAAATGCCTGGAGGATTTATTGTCTGACGGAAATCAAATAACCTGTACGAAATGCAGTATGATTCTACACTTAAAATGTGCTGGCTTTTCAGAAACAACCTGGCAACATAAAACCAATGCAACATGCGATGAATGGAAGTGTGTAATCTGCAGGAGGAACAAAGAAACGCGCCTAAGGCAGCCACCTACGACCCAGCCGATTGTACTGGAGGCAAAATCAGACGACGAACTGAACAGACAAAAATATGCAGGTGAGTCCTATAATTTCAACTTTTTAAATATACTAATAGAAAATGGTCTAGAGACTATAAAAGTCAGCTTAGTAGATCTTGTGCAAGAACTCTTCGACAAACAGAACGAACAAATATCAAAAAAATCTAGCGAATATGAATATTTGGTCAAACCTAATAATTTAGCAGTGATAGAAGTGTTGCAAAACGGTAAAAGACATCAAAATCAGCATTAACGCATTAAATGACAGGCAACGCAATTTGATGAAAAAAACATCCGAACTCTGTCAAGAACTTCGTTCTCTAAAACTACAATACGAACATTTAAATCAGCAACAACATAAAGAAGATCTTATCATAATCGGTCTTCCTGAAACTGCTCCTACAGAAAACCTCAGAGATGTAGTTTTAAAATTACGCCATGCAATTGACATCCCCCCCTACAGCTTAACGACATTCAGACCATAAATCGGATTCCTAGGAAGGGCAAAAAAACAAGGCTTGCCATGACCTGCACCAGTCATAGTTCGTCTTGTAAGCAAGTCCACAAGAGACAATCTCATAAAAGCCAGCAGACAGAAAAAAACCAGTTGCCAAGGACTTGAACACATTGCAAGACAACACCAATCTTCCTATCCGAATATTTAACACCATTCAACTAGAATCTGTTCTACCAAGCAAAAAAAGCAAAAACAGAAAAAAATTACCAATTTTTGTGGATCAGAGATGCCAAGATATTCTTGAGGAAGTCACAAACTACAAAACCGATACAAATTAAAAGCTCAGAAGACATAGAAAGGCTGCATCAGTGGGAAAAAAAAAAGTCTCCTAATTAGTTCAAAAAGAAGACCACAATAAAAATGAATGAGAACCACCAAGACAGATGCAATAACACCAGAACATACCGGCAATTTCACTTTGATCAGACCTTTCAGATCATTCATTTGACCTCCCAAACATCAGCCTGCGTCCAACACAGCAATCAAATCAAAAAAAAAAAAAAAAAAAACCATATATCTAACTGGTGTCATCCTCAGATAAGCTCATTAAAAAGCTTCGAGGATACAAGCAGAGACATTACATCTCAATCCAGATCAACAAATAAAAAAATATATATATATATTTATTACATTGAGGTGCAGTAGTTACAGTGGGTAAAAACATTAAAAAGCAAAAATTGTAAAATATATATAACTTACTATTATACTATAAATGCTGTTAAAAAAAATGTAACCTTATCCAATTGTAAACTATAAATTACTATCCATAGTAACTATTATTAACGCATCTTAGATTTAGAATACAAAAAACGGAAAAATTTGTATGAAATTCACTGTAAAAAAAATATATGTGAATGCTCTATAAGATGATAAATAAATTGTTATTACAAAAAAAAAAAAAAATTATTATTACGGGTATCTCCATAGAGTTAGTAGACTCATCGCAGGAGACCCAAACAATCAAAACAATATCTATCGTACCTCTTCTTGAATTCATATACAGATGAAAAACTCACAACTGAGTTAGGCAATGCATTCCACTCATTCACTACCATCCAGGCAAAAAAAATCTAGTTCTCACACCCTTGTTAACCACACTTTTCCTTAATTTCCAGTGATGACCTCTTGTTCTTCCATCACTATCACACAGCTGAAATATTTCCCCTGCTTCAATCTTATAAAAACTTTTAGTAATTTAAATGTTTCTATCATATCCCCTCTTCTCTGCCTATCAACCAACCTCTACAATCCACAAGCTCTCAATCTATCAATGTAGGGAGCATTTTTTACATCACTCACCAACTTAGTCACTCTCCTCTGAACCCTTTCCACAACTTCCTCATCTCCAAGGAATCCAGGTGACCAGACCTCAGCACAGTAATCCAAATGCAGAAGTATCAATGCCTTATAAAGGGGAATACTCTTTATTTCTGGATGTTAATGTGTTCTTCAATAACCAAGTAATCCTATGTGCAATCTTGGACAACTTAACAGTGTGCCCTCTGAACTTCATCTCCCTATCCACCTACACCCTCAAGTCCTTAGACTCTTCAATCTCTTGGAGTATACCGTTCCATGAATGTAGTACACAGCTGGTAATCTTTTAATTGCAAAATGCATAACTTTACACTTTTCCACATTGAACTGACATCTATTACCTTTTGCCCATTTTGCCAGCTTATTTAAATCATCCTGCAAACTCTCAACATTAGCTTGATTTTTTATTTCACTACCCAACTTTGTATCATCAGCAAACAACAGAATATCTCCCTTCAAGCTATTTCCTATATCATTTATGTACAAATATAACTATAACAGCCCAAACACAGAACCCTGAGGCACACCACTGGTCACCTGCCTTATCCTAGACTCTGCTCCTCCATACACCACTTTCTGGTATCTCTCCCTGAGCCATTCTCTTATCCATATCACCAGTTTAGTATCCATCTCCATCTGCTCTAATTTGCGCAACAGTATTCCATGGGGTATCCTGTAAAAAGCCTTAGCAAAATCTAGAAGTACCACTTTGTAGCCGTTTCCCTTGTCCAACTCAGATGTCATTCTATTATAAAAAGTTAATAAATTGCTAAGGCAGGATCTACCTTTAACAAAACCATGATAGCCCTTATAGAGTATCATATTCTGATCCACCCATCCTTGAATTATGTCTTTAACCAACTTTTCCAATACTTTTACCACTAATCCCGAGATGGTGATTGGTCTTTAATTAACCACTGCAGTCTTAGAGCCACCTTTATGCAAAGGAAAGACTTTGCCTTCCTTGCACTCCCTAGGCACCATACCAGAGTTCAAACTTAAGTTAAATAACCAAGTAAGAGGTGTTGACAATTCCTTTGCACATTCATGCAACACCCTAGCTGATATTCCATCTAAACCTACAGCTGTGTTTGCATTTAAATTCTGCAATATACTAAGTACCTCTGATTTATTCTCACATTAGTTATTGCTACAGGTATAGAGATATCCTTAATTGGATGATAGACTTTTGAAAAGTGATCACTCAGTAACTCTATTATTACATGTTTAAGTTAAGGGATATTACATCCCATATAGTTTCTCAGCCGAATAAGAAACTCAAAGAGTTTCATGCCGAATATAGTAGAAACTATGTAAAGTTCGGCGATTCCAAGCGTAAGCAAAATACCTGGATACTGCCGCAACTGACCCTAAAGGTAGTGCAAGCTGAGGCAACTCGTGTCAAAGGTGGAGCAAGCTCCGATCACTATTCTTGATATTTACCCATAATGTGAACTTAGCTCCTAGGAGCTGTATTATTGTTCGACATTATGAGAGAAGGTCACTACCCAGACCGGTTTCAACCTTTATTGAGGTCTCATCAGTGAGTAGGCAGACCTAGTTAATATCAAGTTTGTAGCGAACAGAACTTACAACCCTTCTACGAGTTTTGCCATGAGGTGTCCTAATAAATTATTAGATATATGAAGAGCCAAAGGCTTCAATTCGGCGACATAAACTTGTTTAAGTTAAGGGATATTACATCCCATATAGTTTCTGACCCTAAAGGTAGTGCAATATGGCCCTAAAGGTAGTGCAATGCACTACCTTTAGGGTCAGTTGCGGCAGTATCCAGGTATTTTGCTTACGCTTGGAATCGCCGAACTTTACATAGTTTCTACTATATTTGGCATGAAACTCTTTGAGTTTCTTATTCGGCTGAGAAACTATATGGGATGTAATATCCCTTAACTTAAACAAGTTATATGTCGCCGAATTGAAGCCTTTGGCTCTTCATATATCTAATAATCTATTATTACATTTAAATTGGTCACCTGAATACCATCAGCACCCACTAAGGTTATTCTTCCAAAGTCATTCTTCCTTTTACTTGCCACATAGTGGAAGAACTCTTTGGGATTACCCTTGATCTCCTTGGCTAAGGTCTTCTCATAATCTGATTTAGCTTTTCTTACTATGCCAGTAACCTTCCTAGCTTGAGCCTTGTACTGCCCATGGATGTACTGATCTTGTTACATAACAAGAAAATGTTATGTAAATTCTCCATAACATTTTCTTATTTTGCAGATCAAGCCTGATACTACTACTCATCCATCTAATGCCTACCTTGGTTGTCTTCCTGACCATGGGAATACATTCTGATATTGCCTTCCTCAGACACCCGCTGATTATATCCCATGCACTGCTAACATCTTTCCCCTGCAATATGTTCTGCCATGGGACGGCTGTAAGCTCACTCTGAAGCTTTTTATAATTACCTAACCTGTAGTTTCATATATATCCCTTCTTAAGTGAGAAATCCATAAATTTTGCAACCTCCCAAGTCGATACCAAATGATCACTCTCACCAATTGGAGATAACAAGGACACCTTACTTATGCATATATCCTCTGAGTGACCAACACTCTCACACCATGAGTCCCTTCAGTTATGTGCTGTTTCAAGTAATTATCTCCTAGAATGTGTATGAATTCCATTTCCTTTTTGCGACGTGATATTTTCTCCTTCCAATTGATATCACCATAAACTGGGGATGCGATCAAGACATTTAAGCTGTTGAAGAGTTACTATCATATTAACACTGAGGAGATTTTTCATGGTAGAACTTCATATGATTATGATTTTTCATATGGTAGGTCATCCCTGGAAGTTGCAAAACAAAGTGGTGAGTAAAAGGATAAAGAGGATGGTGAATATGCAGACTGAATGATTTTAAGGAGTTTTACGATAGACTTGTGTTGGCCTCCCACAGTGAGTCTTGTGAAACATCCACAATCACCACGGAGATTGTGGATATTCCCAGGTAATGGAGTCTTTGCTCTCCAGGGTAAAGTGATGAACCTGTGTTTTGTCTTCCATGACTTAGTGAGGTAGAAAATCTTAATCTTTGTTGCTGTATTTCAACAGATTCTCCAGACATATCCCCATGCATGTTGTCTTATACTTTGACAATTGTTGGGGCACCTAGCAGGAACACCTTTTCGAAAGCCAAGGACATTGAACAATTTTGTAAAGAGTGGACTTACTCAAGTTCACCACTTATGCAATTTCATGCAGCTTCAATCATCATTTTTCAAGAACAGTGTCCTTAATGCATGAAATGTCTGCCAGCTGTCTTTCAGATGTCAATTTTCAATAAGGCCTGCTTTAAATTCGTTGCACCAAAATACACCTCCTTCTTTGACATCACCTTTTTGCCATACATAGCAACCAGTTCATGGTGAATGTCACATGGTGAGCCCCTTTTGCTTGCAAAAAATGAATCACTTCACAGACACCTGTTTTGGATCACACTTGCACAGTAGCCGTCATCTTGCAACTTCATAATTTTTTTGAATGTTATTAATGGGTCTATCTGTCCACTGTGTTTTATTTCATTCCCTTGCACTATTATTAAGAAAAAAAGTGTTACCTTACTTTTCGTAACCCTTTAAACATGCATCCCTCCTCCATACACATACACACAACCTCCATACATCCTATCATACAGGATCACAGCAGAACTATTCCAGTCCCATATATAAAGGACAGATATCAGAAACGATTGCTAAAGTTCTCTACAAGTATGATCTCTGTGCCACTTTTAAACCACTTATGCATCTCTGCTCTCCTAAGAGATTGACTTCGTACATTGATGAAGTGTATGAAGAGTAAAAATTACATCTGTGATCATCTTTATGGCAAGTTGGGACTGACCATGTTTTGGATACTCCTTCACATAGGATTAAATGGAGGAAGACATTTTATTTTTTTTTACACAGAAGTACTCTAGGTCTGAAAGACCTAGAGTACTTCTTTTTAGAAGCAGCATCTGTTCTGAAGCACTCCTCCAACCTCAACAAGTATGGTTGTATTAATTTGCCAAAGATCTGGGAGACAATCATTCTGAGACCAGATGGCCTTGGTTCCTCTCCAATTAACTTTATGGTTAACTGACCATACAGTTAATTTTATTTACCTAATGACCAATTTAGGACATCACAGTTTATAAATGTAATCTTTTAATGTACTTTTTTTTATTGTTATTTTTACTAATTTGAATTTAAGGTTGTAATTTTTTTTTTTTTTTCATAGAATACAAAGTAACCTTGAAAGAGCTTCAGGTGGATTTAATACCATATTTTATAAAATTAAGACTTCCTATGAAAAGCACAGGTAAAAAATTAATTTTCTTAATATAATATAATTTAAAAAAATTTAATCTCTGCATTTTTAGAAATACAGTTACTTAAAGAGAATGAAAAGAAAAATTTTTCCTAATACTGAATTTGGTTCCTTTCCCAAAAACACCATTAAGTTGATATTTCCAAATTAAATTTTTCAGCAATAACATTTAAATCGTAAATAGAGTACTGCAATCTGTCTTCATTATTGGCCAGGAGTTCCTGATTATCTTCATGTAACAGTGTGTGTCAAGATTCATTTTACTTCATAATGGGATATTTCCAAGAAATGTCAGTCTCCAATGGCTGACAGTGGCATTGATATATATATATATGTATGTATATATATTAGAGTGATAAACTGCAGTCTTGTCAGAGTCAAAATTTATTGGTTTCCAGTATGATATTTCAGTTCCCAATTTGACTGCTATGAAATTATATGTATGAAGACCTTAGATTGCTATTATTATTCGACTGTTATTTGGCTTGGGATATTGTCAGTGAATGTTTCTAAAAGTTGATTTCTGTTCATGCAGTCAGAGATTTCCTATAGTCTAAATGCTAAATGTTGGTTTATTGAATTCTTTGTTAAGAAATTTGTTGATAGTGTTTTGGCTGTAGCCATTTTTCAAGAAGGTATAGCTGATGACCATTAGACACTTTCCTCAGCCACCTAAACAAACAACATAAACACATACGATTCACAGTTGAGATTGAAAGTCAGAACACACTTCCTTTTCTGGATACACATGTCTTCTTTCCTGCAGTCTTTCCTTCACTGTTTACCAGAAGCCTACACATACTTGCTAATATATACACAAAAACTCTTAGCACCACCCAATACAAAAACTAGGTGTCATTAACACATTATAAAACAGGACTTTGAAGATTTCAAGGTTGACTTTTTGCAGATTTGTTCTTTTCCAGAGATCTTCGTTAGTAATAATTTGTGGCCACCAAATTCGAAGTATGCTCTGCAGACATCGGTTTATGAATGTTTATAGTTTTTTTTATTTCCTTTGAAACTGGCCACATTTTGCATCTATATAAAAAAAAACTGAATTAATACATGCATTAAATATTTTTAATTTTGTATCTGTGTGGATATTTTTCATTTTATATACTCGACTAAGTTTAGCATATTCGTTTTTTGCCTTTTGAATCCTTATGTCAACATCTCTAGTTACTCCTCCATCTGCAGGTAAAACATTGCTATGTAAAATGTTGAAACAGTTTCAATTTTTCCATTTTCAATTATACTTGGTGCTCACATTGATTCTCATTTCTTTTGTTTTGTTTGTATTTATTTTCAAACCAACTTTCAGTGATTCTTCTTGTAATGTGGTTAGTTTCTTTCGTATATCTCCATGTCTGTGAGCAATTAGACATACATCATTTGCATAATCTAGATCACACAAAGTTTTGTTTATTTTCCATGATATTCCTTTGGCATGTTTCATTGCTGTTTGTTCTAGAACTTGATATAACACCAGTATAAATAATATGGGAGATAGCAGACATCCTTGTCACACTCCAGATACAGTTTGAAAGGGTTGTGTTAGATATCCATTATGCAGCACCTGGCATTGGAATTTGTTATATCCTTCCTGTATGAGGTTTATTATCTTCTTTGGCATTCCTTTGTTTTGAAGTGCATTCTGCACACAATCTCTAGCAATGGAATTAAAGGTTTTTCATAATCCACAAACAGCAAATATAAAGAAGAGTTAAATTCACCCAGTGCTATCTGTTTGGCCTAAAACCAGACTGCTGTCTTCTGATGCTCTCATCTAAAATATTAAAGATTCTTGAAAGATTAATTTTGCAGAAAATTTTACTACTGACACATAGCAGGTTTATGCCCCTCCAATTGTTACATTTTCCCAAATCTCCTTTCTTTGGTATTTTTATTATTCCTATTTCCAATCCCTAGGGGAATGTCTTCTTCCCAGATGTCTTGGAATAGTGAGTAGGCAATATCTGTGATTGTTGTTGTGCAAGATTTTAGAACTTCTGCCGTGATACCATGATGTCCTGCCACTTTCTCATTTTTTATCTCCAATTTAGACGGTGGGCTGGTATCAATTTTTAATTCATCTACTCCTTTTTTTTATTTCTGTTTGTATCTATCACTGCTATTGTAACAGATTTGACTAAAATGTTGTCTTTGCCTTTCCAGTTGTTCTTTGGTAGCACTTCTCTGAATTCTTTTATTTAAAATCTTATATTTGTCTTTAAGTTCATTTTCCTTTTGGGGAATATTTCTTGCACATAATTTCAACTTTATTTTTTTCGTTTCATCCACTAGTCTTCAAGTTTCCATCGATAACCATTCTTCGTTCTTTCTTTTAGCATATCCTAAAACATGTTCTGCTGTATCATTAAGGACTTTTTTTTTACCTTTTTCCATTTAGCCTCTATATCATTATTCCTTATATCTTCTCTCCTTCAAAATTAATATCCATATTTTCCCTTAACTTTATTTTAAACTCACTGCAGACCTCAGTATTTTGTAATTTAGCAATATCGAATTCCCGTCTAATAAAGGTTTTCCCCCTGTTGATTTTTTCGAATATATAACTGCATAGATCCTATTATGAGGTGATAATCTGGGCCAGTTATTATTATTCAAGCCTCCGTGGAGTCAAAAGAAACACAAAGTCTATCAAGACTCATCGTGGGAGGCCCCTCCTAGGAAACACAAAGTCTATCATACCACGCCTTAAACTCAGTGACCGTTCTCGCTCTCACCACACTATCAGGCAATGCATTCCATGGTTCAACTACCCTCTTGTTCACAGTTTCCTTTCATAACTTCCAGGAATGGCCTCTTGTCATCACTCCTTCCCACTGTTCAACCAAGCAAAAGAACTCCTCGGTGTCAACCCTGTAACCACCTCTCAACAGTTTAAAAGTCTCAATCATATCACCTCTCCTTCTTCTATCCACCAATATTAGGGAATGTGGACTCTTCAGTCCACATTCCCTAAGCCGATCCTCATAACTAACATTGTACAGTCCTGAAACCATCTTTGTTATCCGCCTTTGTACCCTTTCCACATTTAATTTATCCCCTTCAAATCCTGCAGACCAAATCTGAGAACAGTAGTCTAAGTGTGGTCTGATCAGAGTCTTATACAATGGAATGATAACTCTTTTATCTCTGCAGGTCAGTGTTCTTCTCATTATTACAGCAATCCTCTGTGTTGCATTCACCCCCTTTGCAATATGTTCCCTAAATTTCAGGTTTCTATCAATCATCAACCCCAGATCTCTTGTCTCCCCTGCTTCCTTCAGTATAGCTCCTCCCATAGAGTACGCAGCCTCCCAACGATGTGTCACAAACCTCAAGACCTTACATTTTGCTGCATTAAACTGACATCCCCCATTCGTTTGCCCATCTATCTAGCTTATTCAAATCCTCTTGCAGGGCTACCACATCTGCACTATTACTAATAATCCTTCCCAGCTTCACATCATCTGCAAACAACTGAATATCCTCCTGCAATCCACTGACAATTTCATTGATATAAAGGTTAAACAATATAGGTCCCAGTACTGATCCCTGTGAGACCCCACTTCTAACCCTCTGCCTCCCTGAAACTCCCACCATACACAACTCTCTGATACCTATTGGACAGATAATCCTGAATCCAGTTGACCAACCTGACATCCAGACCCATGTGCTGCAACTTAAATATCAGCTTATCGTGTGGAACCCTGTCACATGCCTTTGCTACGTCCAAGAAAATGGCAGTATATGCCTTTCCCTCATCTACTGCTCTTGTAATTTGATTATAAAAGGCTAATATTGCTAAAACAAGAGTGCCCCTTCACAAATCCATGTTGACTCTCACAGATAACATTACCCTCATCTGCCCAATGCTGCATACGGTCCCTCACTAATTTCTCCAAGATCTTAACAACTACTGATGACACACAAACTGGCCTATAATTAGACCCTTCCAGTCTGCTACCACCCTTATGCAGTGGCACTATCTTACCTTCCTTCCATTCCCTGGGCACCTTTCCCGCAGCCAGACTTTCGTTGAAAAGCCAGGTCAAAGGCGCTGTCATTTCTTTAGCACATTCTCTCACAACTTGTGGGAAAATACCATCCAATCCCACAGCTTTACTGACATCCAGCATACTCAGTATTTGGAGCACACTCTCCTCATGCACCTCTAAACCTTGAACTTGCCCTATCCCTCTAGTATTAAGATTTACTCCTGCAGGATGAAATACTCCAATAAAGTGTTCATTGAACAATTCAACTATGTCCTCTGCATCAGTCACTCTATTCCCATTTTTATCCCACAATGTCATCTTCCAAAATCATTTCTCCTCCTACTTGCCATATAGCTAAAAAATTTCCTAGGATTTTCTTTGGATCTTAGGGCCAATCTCTTCTCATATTCCAGTTTTGCCTTCCCTACCATACTAGTCACTCTCCTGGCCTTATATTCTTATAAGTCCTATACTCTTATATTCTTCATGCATCTTCTCTTCACTGTCTCCTTATATCTCTTCCATAGCCTCTTTTTTGCATGCAGTTCCTATATAATATTGTTTATCATCCACTTTACACCAAATTATGTCCTCTTCTTCACTCGTGGAATACAGCTTACTATTGCTGCTAACAAATATTCCTTCACAATTTCCCAAGCACTAATGATATTCCAGCCTTCCAATTCCTCCCTCCATGAAACTTCCCCAAGTTGATGCCTAAGACTATTATAATTACCTGCCTTATAATTCCACATATGTTCCCATCTCTTTGATACTTCTGCATGTCTATTCATCTTCCAAGTCAAAACCATATGGTCACTCTCTCCAACTGGTGGGAGAGATGTCATCTCAGTTATTATCAACTCTTCTGATGCTATGACCAAATCCAAAACTCTTGAACCTCTTGTTCCCTCTATTACATGTTGCCTAAGACATTTGTCCCTCGAGAATTCTAGAAATTCTATTCCCTTATTGCTACATGCATCTTCCTCTCCTCAATTTACACTGCTGTAGTTAAAAAGTTAGAAGAACTCTTTACTGATGACAGACAGAACCCAGAAAATACTTATGAACATATGGAAGGTCCATGCATTCTAAAATCAGAGGTATAATGTGCACTGAACTCAGCTAAAAATGTTAAAGCCCTAGGACCAGATAGAATACCGGCAGAAATAGTAAAGTTATTAGAAGGTGACAACATTAACATATTAGTAAAGCTATTTAATAAGATCTACGATACAGGCATAATCCCTCAAGACTGGTTACAGTCGACCTTCATCATGCTACCTAAAAAAGGAAATGCGAAAACTTGTAATGACTATAGAATGATCAGCCTAATGAGGCATGTTCTCAAAATGTTTCTGAAAATAATTCAAAAAAGAATATACAGAAAATGTGAAGACACCATCAGTGATACCCAATTCGGCTTTAGAAACAGCTTGGGAACAAGAGAGGCTCTTTTCTGTTCTCAGATCTTATTTCAAAAATGTATTGACCAAAATAAGGTAATATTCATTTGCTTCCTCGACTTCGAGAAAGCATTTGACAAAGTCCAACATGCTAAAATGATTGTACTATTAAAAAGAATTGGATTAGATGGTAAAGACATCAGGATCATTGAAAACTTATATTGGAACCAAAAGGCATCTGTTCAAGTTGATGTGACATTATTATAGACTCCATTAACATCAAACGAGGAGTAAGGCAAGGATGTGTGCTGTCACCTCTTATTTTTAACATCTACTCAGAAACCATATTTCAAAAAGTCTTGGAAGGAAGAAAGGAAAGGATTAGTGTAAATGGTGAAATCATCAGTAACATCCAATATGCCGATGATACAGCTCTTCTGGCTGACAATATTCAGGATCTTCAAAATCTTTTGGAGCTAATAAATGCAGAGAGTGAAAAAATGGGATTAAAAATAAATATCACCAAAACTAAATTCATGGTCATAAGTAAGAAACCAATTCTTAATTTAGCACTTGCTTTAAATACGAAACAAATAGAAAGAGTGGCAAAGTTTAAATATCTCGGATGCTGGTTAAATGAAGATTGCAATCCAGAAATGGAAATAAAAGTTAGAATTGAAATGGCAAGAAAAAATTTTCTCTTGATGAAATCAACACTGTGTAACCGCAGTTTAAACTTAGAACTTAGAGTATGCATGGTTAAATGCTATGTATGGTCTGTACTGCTGTACGGTGCAGAAACTTGGACCTTGAAGACAACATCAATAAAAAGACTTGAAGCCTTTGAGATGTGGTTATACAGACGAATGTTAAAAATCCCATGGACAGCAAAAACGTCCAATCAGGAAGTACTGAAACAAATGGGGAAATCACATCTCAAAGGCTTCAAGTCTTTTTATTGATGTTGTCTTCAAGGTCCAAGTTTCTGCACCGTACAGCAGTACAGACCATACGTAGCATTTAACCATGCGTACTCTAAGTTCTAAGTTTAAACTGCGGTTTAAACTTAGAACAACTTGGTCTCTCAGAGTTCATACCATAAAAAGAAGGAAAACTGCATATCTTGGTCACCTACTTCGTAATGAAAAATATAAGATACTTCAATTGATTATAAAAGGGAAGATAAATGGAAGAAGAGGACAAGGAAGACGAAGAAAATCTTGGCTGGCAGATATCAGACAGTGGACTGGTATGAACTCTGAGAGACTGCTCAGAATAGCTGAGAATCGCTCAAAATTTGCCAAGGTGGTCGCCGACCTCCGATAGGAGATGGCACTCAAAGAAGAAGAAGTTAAAATCTCTCATAACAATCATTCTTCTTGCACTTGCCAAACTCAAATGTCTAAACATCTTCTGGCTCCCCACCCTTTGTGCTCCTTGGTCTGTAGCAACACCCCACTAAATATCCTGTCTTGCCCACCTCTACCTCACACCATATGCTTTCAAAATCATTAGTGTCACTGCCTTCCAAAACCTCCCCTCTTGGAGGACATAAGTCATCACTTATCATAAGTAGTACTCCACCACCATGCTTTCCCTTACTATCCTGCCGAAAAATACTATACCCAGCTACTTCTATTCCTGTTATTATATCCTCTTCTGTCAACCACATCTCAGTGATCCAATAATCTTTTTCTAGGCTGATGCTATCAGCACCACCAATTCCTGTCCTTTATTCCAGATACTCCTGGCATTAGTATAAAGCATAAAAATGCCATTGTTTCTATACCCAGCATTATCCTCTCTAGACTCCACTGGGTTGAGCATTACCTGATGTCGTTCCCCCTTCTCCCAAATACCCACTCCCACAAGAGGCCACCCCTGCTACCATCCATTCTAGGACACACCGACTCGTTCAGAACAGCAATCTCTCCAGATGCCTACGTCCTACCTCATTCAAATGCAAGCGGTCTATTGCATACAATTCCTCTCTGTCCTCGAACGCCCTCCAAGCATCCACATATGAAAATTTGCCACTAGAGGGCTACATGATGTGTAGTGTTTGTAGAGAGCTCCTGAACAGATAAGTGTTATTTTAAGTAATAATTGGTAAATTTGCTTGAATCTTACGTAGTATTATTTACTTTTCATATCTTAGCGTGTCTGGGTGATTTTTGTGTGTTTTCTGAGTTTCCAATTAGTAATTTGATAGATATGATTATTTGTGCACATGGTGCCAATAAGGAGGAATATGAATACAATGGCATCCAAGTCCCCATCTTTGTCTAAAACTTTTAATTTAAAAGATTTTATTCAGTGTACTGTGTTGTGAAATGTATGCTTTGAGGAGAGCGGTAGGAGTCTGGTTAGACAAGGATAGTGGAGTGAATGTGTGCAGAAAGTGTAAGGAATGTGAGGATTTAAAGAGTGTTTCAGGTCGTGAGAGTGATATCGTTGTTGATAATGAGAATGTAGAAAATAGTGATATGCGAGATATGAATAGTGATATTTGCGAGGTAGTACCAGATAGCTGTGAGAGTGGCGTTGAAAGTGAGAATGAAGGTAAACATACAGAACGAATGAATGAATTAACGGATAATAAAAATGATGAGACATATGCAATGAGTGAGATCGCACAGTTACGCAGAGCGATACACAGGGCAAATCAGCAACTGGAGCGTTGGCAAAAATGTTTACCAAACGTACCAACTAATAAACGGCAAAAGTATGATAAAAAAATAAGAGTATGAAGGTGACTGTAAACAAAATGAAAGAGCGAGTGTTGCAAGGAGATTCTTTAGTAAGAGGTGTGATAGATGAGGGTTTAACAAAATCGTACCAACCTGGTATGAACATTAAGGATGTAAGCGAGTCAATTAGAATGCAAAAACAGAGGGTGAAAGAATTGATAGTAGTAGCAGGAACGAATGATTTGAAAGGAGACAAAATGGCTATGAGAGTGGATTTGAAGGAATTACTTGAGGTAGCAAAAGAGAAGAGTGAGTGAGTTAGGATGGTGAGTCTGTTGCCACTGTATGACAGTGAAGAGTATAGGAGGAGGGCCAAAATTGCTAATGATTTTATGTGCGGATTATGCAGGAGGAGTGGTGTGGAATTTGTGGGGAGAGTTTGATGAGCAAAAGGATTTATATAAGATGGATGGTTTACATTTGAATGGATTTGATGTATGGAGACTTGAAAAGGTGTTGTTGAATGAAGTGGAAGTGGATGTGCAGAATCAGGGAAACTTGAGCTATTAGGGTGGGGGGGAGTAGATATATAGACTTTAGGAAGACAGTTGAGTGTATGAATGTGTGTAATATGCCTGAGCGAGTACGAAGGACAACAAATCAGAATGGGATAGTTAGTATAAGGCATCAAAATAGGGATGGTACAAATGGGCTTCTGCAATTCATGTATACCAATGCCAGAAATATTAGGAACAAGAAGGAAGAATTTTTGGCCTTGGTTGGCACTTCCAGGCCACAGGTTATTGGCATTAGTGAAACATGGCTGACAGAAGATGATGTAGCTAGTGGGATTGAATGTGAGCGGTATGGTGTGTTCAGGAGTGACAGGGAGAATAAAATGGGGGGAGGAGTGTTATTGATGATAGCTGATGAGCTACACCCAAGGAGAATAGAAGTGGAACTGCAGGATAAAGAAAAGAGCACATTTGAGGCTAGCAGAACAAAATATACAGTTGGGTGCTGGTATAGACCAGTTGATGGAATAGATTGTGGAGATAGTATGCATAAGCAAATAGAAGAAATAAGTGGAAGAAGGGTAATTATTATGGGAGATTTAAACTATGGTAACATTGATTGGAAGGAGAAGAGAGGACACATGGGAGGAAGGAATTGGATTTTATGCGGTTATTAAGGGATAGCTATCTGTGACAGCATATAATGGAAAATATTAGGGGTCAGAGAGTGCTTGACCTAGTAATTGCATCTGAGAATTTGGCTAATGAATATGACCACGTTGCCACCAATTGGTGGGAGTGATCATAGAATCTTGACTTGGGAGGTGACTAAAGGTGTGGAATTTACAATTAAAACAGGATACATGTGGAATTATCTGGCTGGTAAGTATGACAAGCTTAGGAGTTTGATTGGTTCAGTGCCATGGCATATAAAACTGCAAGGGCTGGATGTTGATAGTGCATGGGAGGCAGTTAAGAAGTGTTTGCATGAGGCAATGGCTGACTGTATACCTAGAGTCCAAATAAGTCAAGTAGGGGTTAAATGGATGAATCACACCATTAAACTTGAGCTGCAAAAAAAGAAACAACTGTGGAGGGAATTTAACAAGAAAGGTGACCGGCAGGCACACGAACAGTATAAAGCGCAGGCCAGAAGGGTAACGAGTGTGGTAAGAAAAGCAAAAGTGGATTATGAAAGAAAATTAGCCATGCAAGCTAAAGAGAATCCCAAACAGTTTTTTCAATATGTTGCAAGTAAAAGAAAAAACATATATGGCAGAATGATTTTAAAGAATGCCGATGGTAGGGAGGTAACCGAATCAGTTGATATAGTTGAATTACTGAGCGAGCACTTTGTAAGAGTATATCATCCAGGTGGTGACAGTGCAGGAATGAATGAACCAATAGCTTACACGGGAATTGTGGTGAATGAGATGGATGTGAATAGTCTATTACAAAACCTCAATGTCGATACATCTGTGGGATTGGATGATATACCAGCTTGTGTCGTACGTGAAGTGGCTAAAGAATTGTCAGTGCCCTTGACCATTTTGTTTAATTTGAGTCTCGGGTCTGGGTTAGTCCTGAGCGGGTGGAAAGAGGGGAAAATAGTTCCGCTGCATAAAGATGGTTCCAAGACTGTTGTTGTAAATTACCGACCGATCAGCATATCAGGAATCATTGTCAAGGTCTTGGAGAAAATAGTCAAGAGAAAAATACAGGGTTGGATAGATGAAAATGGGATACTGTATGGGGGACAGCATGGTTTTGTGAGGGGTAGATCATGCCTCAGCAACTTGCTCACGTTTTACAACACAGTGACGGCTGAACTGGATAAGGGTAATGGGTTTAGTGATTCTACTGGATGTTGCTAAGGCCTTTGACAGGATACCGCGTGGAATTCTAATCAGTAAACTGCAGCATATGGAGATGGATGTAGGGTTGGTGAGATGGATAGGAGGGTGGTTGATGGAGAGATATCAGAGAGTGGTTTATTCAGGAGTAGAGTCCAAAAGATGGCATGTGACTAGTGGTGTGCTTCAGGGTTCTGTTCTTGGACCACTACTTTTCAATTTGTTCATTAATGATATAGGAAAGGATCTGAGAGGAAGTGTTCATTTGTGTTGCTGATGATGCAAAGTTGGGTAGAGCAATAGTGAGTGCACAGGATATCAAAATTTTGCAAGATGATTTGGATAGTTTGGTGGAGGACTGGGCTAAGGAGAATGGATGTCAATTTAATGTGGCAAAGTGTAAGGTTATGCATTTTGGGGTGAAAAGATTAGCAGCAGTATATCACATTGGTGGAACCGTACTCCAGGATATTGACGAGGCCAGGGATTTGGGAGTGTTGGTGGATAGGGAGTTGAAGTTTAGGAGGCACATCGCAAAAGTGGCTAAATAAGCTCATCAAATCACTTGGTTGCTGAAGAATACTTTGACGAGCAAAGATAAGGAAGTTATTGTTCCTCTGTATTGAGCCTTGATAAGACCCCATCTAGACTACTGTGCCCAGATTTGGGTGCCAGAGTTTCTTTTTGATGGGGAGGAGGTGGGGAGGATCCAGAGACGAGTGACCAAGATGATAGCAGGTCTATGGAATGAACCTTATGAGAACATAAGGTTCATTCCATAGATTTGTGGGTTGCAGTAATTGGTTGATAGGCGGAAAAGGGGTGATATGATTGAGACATTCAAATTACTGAAAGGTTTCTATATGATTAATTCAGAAGATATTTTTGAGAATAGGACTGGTGGTGGGGGGACTAGGGGCCATACATGGACGCTGGGCAGGAGTGTGGTTAGCAAGGGTGTTAGAGCTAGGTTTTTTACTTTGAGTGGTGTATGATTGGAATAAGCTGCCAGAGTCTGTTGTGGGTGCTATGACTGTGAATGATTTCAAGGCGAGGTATGATAGATACTGTGTGAATGTCGAATAGTTGTTCTTGACATGATGTTAGGGCCTCCCTCGATGAGTCTAAGGACTTGGTGTTGCCCGTAATAATAATAATATTCCAGTCCTCTCTTCTGACACATTCTACCTATTATGGTATTCAGTATTACTGCTCTTCTGCTCAGCTCATCACTATCATACCTAGGCAACCAGCACTTCTTTTCTTTCAGACATCTAATAACATTTTCCTGTACCTTTGGCTGATGGCGGTATGAATCTGTTGGTAACACGCAGTAACCTGGGTAATATTATTATTATTATTATTATTATTATTATTATTATTATGGGCAACTCCAGGGAGTCATTAGACTCATCGAGGGAGGCCCAAATCATATTCATCACAACTATTCGACATTCATACAGTATCTATAATACCTTGCCTTAAACTCATTCACTGTCACAGCATCCACCACAGACTCTGGCAGCCCATTCCAATCATTCACCACTCTAAAAGTAAAGAACCCAGCCCTAACACCTTTACTAACTACACTTTTGCTCAGTTTCCATGGATGTCCCCTAGTCCTCCCACAACCAGCCTTTTTCTCAAAAATATCTTCTGAATTAATTTTATAGAAACCCTTCAGTAATTTGAATGTCTCAATCATATCCCCCCCCTCCTCTGCCTATCAACCAATTTTTGCAACCCACAAATCCTCAACCTGTTCTCATAAGGTTCATTCCACAGACCTGCTATCATCTTGGTCACTCGCCTCTGGATCCTCTTAACCTCCTCCCCATCAAGAAGAAACCTAGGTGACCAAATCTGGGCACAGTAGTTGAGATGGGGTCTTATCAAGGCTCGATATAGAGGAACTATAATCTGCTTGTCTCTGCTTGTCAACGTATTCTTCAGCAACCAAGTGATTTGATGAGCTGATTTGGCCACTTTTGCAATGTGCCCCAAACTTCAACTCCTTATCCACCAACACTCCCAAATCCCTGGCCTCATCAATATCCTGGAGTACAGTTCCACCAATGTAGTAATCTGCTGCTAATCTTTTCACCCCAAAATATATAACCTTACATTTTGCCACATTAAATTGACATTCATTCTCCATAGCCCAGACCTCCAATTTATCCAAATCTGCTTGCAAAATTTTGACATCTTCTGCATTCACTATTTTCCTACCCAACTTTGCATCATCCACAAACAAATGAACTGTTCCTCTCAGATCCTTTCCTATATCATTAATGAACAAATTAAACAGCAGTGGTCCAAGAACAGATCCTTGTGGCACACCACTAGTCACAGACCGTCTTGTGGACTCTACTCCTGAATAAACCACTCTCTGATATCTCTCAGTCAACCACCCTCCTATCCATCTCACTAACCCTATATCCATCCCCATATGCTGCAATTTACTGATTAGAATTCCATGTGATATCCTGTCAAAGGCCTTAGCAAGGTCCAGTAGAATCACTGTAAACCCATTACCCTTATCCAGTTCAGCCGTCACTGTGTTATATAATACATGAGGAAGTTACTGAGGCATGATCTACCCCTCACAAAACCATGCTGTCCCCCATACAGTATCCCATTTTCTACTATCCAGTCTTGTATTTTCCTCTTGACTATTTTCTCCAAGACCTTGATAATGATTCCTGTTATGCTGATTGTCCGGTAATTTTCAACAACAGCCTTGGAACCATCTTTATGCAGCGGAACTATTTTCCCCTCTTTCCATCCCCTTGGGACTGACCCAGACCCGAGGCTCAAATTAAACAAAATGGTCAAGGGCACTGACAATTCTTTAGCTGCTTCACGTACCACATGAGCTAGTATACCATCCAATCCCACAGATGTATTGACATTGAGGTTCTGTAATAGACTAGTTACCTCTACTTCATTCATCACAATTCCAGTATAAGCTGTTGGTTCTTCCATTCCTGCAATGTCACCACCTGGATTATATACTCTTGCAAAGTGCTCGCTCAGTAATTCCACTATATCAACTGATTCGGTTTCCTCCCTACCCTTAGCATTTATTAAGATCATTCTGCCATGAACATTTTTCCTTTTACTTGCAACATATTGAAAAAACTGTTTGGGATTCTCTTTAGCCTGCAGGCCAATTTTCTTTCGTAATCCGCTTTTGCTTTTCTTACCACCCTTGTTACCATCCGGGCCTGAGCTTTATACTGTTCCTGTGCCTGCTGGTCACCTTTCTCCTTAAATTCCCTCCACAATTGTTTCTTTTTTTGTAGCTCAAGCTTAATAGTGTTATTCATCCATTTAACCCCTACTTGATTTATTATTCGGACTCTTGGTATACAGTCAGCCATTGCCTCCTGCATACACTTCTTAACCACCTCCCATGCACTATCAACATCCAGCCCTTGCAGTTTTACATGCCATGGCACTGAGCCAAGCACACACCTAAGCTTGTCATACTTACCAGCCCGATAATTCCACATGAACCCTGTCTTAATTGTAAATTCCACTTCTTTAGCCACCTCCCAAGTCATGACCTTATGGTCCCTCTCACCAATTGGTGGCAACATGGTCATGTTCTTTATAGCCACATTCTCAATTGCAGTTACTAGGTCAAGCACTCTCTACCCCCTGGTATTTTCCACTACATGCTGCCACAGATAGTTGTCCCTTAATAACCGCATAAAATCCAATTCCTTCCTCCCATGTGCTCTCTCCTCTTTCCAGTCAATGTTACCATAATTGAAATCACCCATAATAATTACCCTCCTTCCACTCATTTTTTCTATTTGCCTATGCATACTATCCCCACCATCTATTCCATCACCTGGTCTATAGTAGCACCCAATTGTATATTTTGTTCTGCTAGATTCTATCTCACACCAAACAGCCTCACATGTGCTCTTTTCTCTATCCTGCAGTTCAACTTCTATACTCCTTGGCTGCAACTCATCGGCTATCATCAATAACACTCCTCCCCCCTTTTTATTCACCCTGTCACTCCTGAACATGCTATACCCGTCGCATTCAATCCCACTAGCTTTATCATCTTCTGTCAGCCATGTTTCACTAATACCAACAACCTGTGGCCTGGAAGTGCCAACCAAGGCCAAAAACTCTTCCTTCTTGTTCCTAATACTCCTGGCATTAGTGTACACGAATTGCAGAAGCCCATTAGTCCCACCCCTACTTTGATGCCTTATACTAACTATCCCATTCTGATTTGTTGTCCTTCATACTCGCTTGGGCATATTATGCTTATTCATACACTCAACTGCCTCCCTAAAGTCTACATATCTACTCCCCCCCCCTTAATAAATCTAGTTTCCCTGAGTCTGTACATCCACTTCCACATCATTCATCAACACTTTTTCAAGTCTCCGTACCCCAACTCCATTCAAATGTAACCCATCCATCTTATGTAAATCCTTTCGCCCATCAAACTCACTCCACACATCCACAAATTCCAAACCACTCTCCATGCATAACCCATGCATAAAGTCATTGGCAATTATGGCCATCCTTCTAAACACTTCACTGTCATACCGCGGTAAAATACTCACCAACCTAACTCTCTCACTCTTCTCTTTTGCTACCTCAAGTAATTCCCTCACATCCTCTATCATTTTCATTTTGTTTTCTTTCAAATCATTTGTTCCTACCACGATTATCATCTCTTTCACCCTCTGTTTTTGCACTCGAATAGATTCGCTGATGTCCTTTATGTTCGCACCTGGCTGGTACTATTTCATCAAACTCTCAACTATCACACCTCTTAATAGTGAATCTTCATACAGCACTCGTTCCTTCATTTTATTAACGTTTACGAACATTCTATTATTTGTCGTCACAGACTTTCGCCGTTTATTAGTCAGTACGTTCATCACACATTTTTCCATACGCTCCAGTTGCATTTTTGCTCTGTGTATCGCTCCGTTCAAACGTGCGATTTCACTACTCGCATTTATCTCACCATTTTCATTATCAATCAAATCATCCATTTGTTCTGTATTTCTACCCTCATTTATACTTTCAATGACGCTCTCACACCTATCTGGCATTACCACGCAATTCTCTATCACACCACCATTTTCTACATTCTGACTATCGTTAACGATATCACTCTCGCCACCCGAAACACGCTTGAGATCCTCATTCTCCTTACACTTTCTGCACATATTAACTCCACTATCACTATTTAACCAGACTCCCACCACTCTTCGCAAAGCATACATCTCACAGACAGCACATTGCATAAATTCGTAGTAATATAGAATTTATTGGTGACACGATCTGGTGTCACCCAGGTTACTTTATGTATTTTCTTATGCTAGAAGATTGTATCACCTATTGCTAAGTTATATTTGCTATACAATTCCACCAACAGTTCACCATTTACATTTCTCTCCCAAACCATGCTTGCCCATTGCATTCTTCAGCCCCTCATTATTTGTACCAGCTTTAGTGTTGAAGTTACCCACGAGAATTATGCTATCGTTACCTTGTGTCATCATCCAGGTCTTATCAAGCAGACTGAAAAACTTTTCTTTTTCTTCAAAAGGTGCATTGTTAGTTGGGGCATAGCACTAAACAACTCTTAGTCTTTCAAATTTAGTTCTAAGATTTACTGTTATATTTGTTCTGAAATTGGTTCCCACGCAATCATTGCTTGACTGAATCTTTTACTCATGAGGATTCCAACTTCATATTGGTGTATATCAGTTATATTAGGCATCCCTGAATAAAGAAACACATTTCCACTTGGAAAATTTATTCTACCATACCATTCCATCTTACTTCGCTAATCCCCAATAATTCAATTTTATATTTCTCCATCTCTTTTCTTAGCTGTGCTAGTTTTCCTGTTTGATAGAGTGTTTTAACATTCCATTGGCCAATTTGTGTCCTAATTTTCCAAACTTTAGTCGATAACAAGGAGTCTGCCCAATTTCTGCATTTATCCAATTTGAAAACGGTATTTAAATTTTAGGAGACTTGCAGGTTGTTAGTCCACCGATTTCCTATTCTGGTGGTAGGGCTGCTACCTCAGCATCCAGACATGCATTTTATACACAAGCATTTACTCTCGTTTATGTTTCTACTGTTTGTTTTGGTTATACTGCTGATACCTGGTCACCAGAACCTTTTTTGTGATAACAGGTTCTACCATGAGAAGGTGAGGGTGGTATTTGAGTGGGAGAGGCTACGCAATCGCCACCCCCTTCGAACCCTGGCCCAGCCTGCAGTATTCTGTATTCAGTGCACCTGTAATTTGCCCTATACAGGTGAAACATAACAAACAATTCCTATCCAAAAAAAAGGAACATAGATAGCACATTAAATATAATAACTATGGTGAATCCAGCCTTTCTGATCACGCCATGAATACTATACATAGAATTGGCTGGAAAGGCACCTGTTGTTTACGTCACACCAAAATATGGTATGAATGTAAATTTAAGGAGGAGACCTGTGAAATTCTTATCAACCACCCTAATCTTAACAATAATGTAATAAATTTAGTTTAATCCTTTATCCAAGTGTGAGCAAACAAAGTTTGTGCCTGAAAGTGTCTTCAGGACTGGGGTAAGGTGGTACAACACCAGGCAACTCGTTGCAAAGGTGGAGCAAGCTAACATCACTCCTATCTCAGTAACTCCCATAATGCAAAACACATCTCCTTGCAGATATGTATAATGTTATGCATTAAGGGAAGGGCCACTACCCAAACTAGTTTCGACATTTATTGAAATCTCTTCAGTTGGGGCCAGGCCAAAGTGGAGATACCAGGCAGAAGTATTAGGAAGGTGATCTCTATCTATAGGAGTTGCCAAATGGTGTGCCACCTTTTTTATTAAATTACTCTGGATTTAGAGAAAGATGTTGAAAGTTTATTTTTCACTTGGTTAGACTATAATAAATTTAGTTTAATCCTTTATCCAAGTGTGAGCAAACAAAGTTTGCACCTGAAAGTATCTTCAGGACTGGGGTAAGGCTTTTGCTAATGCTTCTGCCTGGTATCTCCACTTGGGCCTGGCTCCCACTGAAGAGACCTCAGTAAAGGTCAAAACTAGTCTGGGTAGTGGCCCTTCCCTTAATGCATAACATTATACATATCCGCAAGGAGATGTGTTTTGCATTATGGGAGATACTGAGATAGGAGTGATGTTAGCTTGCTCCAACTTTGCAACAAGTTGCCCAGTGTTGTACCAACTTACCCCAGTCCTGAAGATACTTTCAGGTGCAAACTTTGTTTGCTCACACTTGGATAAAGGATTAAACTAAATTTATTATAGTCTAACCAAGTGAAAAATAAACTTTCAACTTAACAATAATGATGGTCTAAAAATCCAAAGAATATGGATGGCACATATTCTACTCACATAACCTTTTATTCTAAGAGTTAATTATAACTAGTACTGTTAAGTAATCCAGGATCTTAACTCTAATATAATAACTCTCATGTTAAATTATGGCACCACTTTAGCTGTAATAAAACTGTCTTTATGACTTTGTTCTCTGATGGTGTTATAAATAGAATATAGCTTTGATGTAGTTTTTTTTTTTTCCCCCCGCTGGTCTGGCCAGTAGAATAACAGTTAATCAAATCGTTGTCTCTTTGGCATACTGTTTGAAATGTAATGTAGCTTATCTCTATGTGTGTGTGTATACTCTAGATGGTGACCTTAATACGAAAGTCGAAACGTTGGGAAATTAAAGTAATTATTTCTAACACTGTTATAGTCTCCATTATTTATCTGAAATGAAATCTCAAAGAGTTCTTTTGTTTTGTGGCAAGTAAGAGGAAGAATTATTATGGAAGATTAACCTTAAAGAGTGATGATGGTCACAAGGTGACAGAAGTAGATAAAATAGTTGAGTTACTGAGTGACCACTTTGCAAGGGTATGTTGTCCTAGTGAGATTGCTGCTTTAACATATGTGACAGATACTAATTTGGAAAATGAGGTGGATGAATTGGAGGTTCTTAGGATATCGCAGAATCTAAATGTAAATACAGCTGTGGGATTAGATGGGATATCACCTCGGGTTTTGCGAGAATATGCAAGGGAACTAGCAATACCTCTGACTAGGCTCTTTGATTTAAGTCTCAGGTCTGGTAGAGTTCCAAGGGAGTGTGTAAAGAGGCCAAAATAATTCCCTTGCATAAGGGGGATTCTAAGATTGCAGTACCAAATTATAGACCAATCAGTATCTCATGTGTGGTGGTAAAAGTACTGAAAAAATTGGTTCAAGAAGAGATTTCAAGAATGGGTAGATAAAAATATGATACTGTACGATGGTCAACATGGCTTTGTGAAGAGTCAGTCATGCCTTAGTAATTTACTATCTTTTTTTATAATAGAGTAACACAAAGTTGGATAAAGGAAAAAATCGCTATATGGTGATTCTGCTGTATTTTGACAGAATACCACATGGAACTCTGTTATACAAATTAGAACAAATGGGGATGGATATGACACTGGTTAAGTGGATAAGATCGTGGCTGCTGGCCAGATATCAAAAAGCGGCATGTGGGGGAGCAGAATCGAGGCAAAAACAGATAACTAGTGGTGTGCCACAAGGCTCAGTACTAGGACCATTGCTGTTTAATTTATGCATAAATGATCATATAGGAAATAACCTGAAAGGAAATATTCAGTTGTTTGCTGATGATGTGAAATTAGGTGGAGTAATAGTTAATGAAGGCATGTAGAGAGCTTGCAGGACGATTTAAATAGGCTGTCAGTATGGGCAAAAGATAATGGGTGTCAGTTCAATGTGGAGAAATGTAAAGTTATTCATTTTGGGATAAACAGATAACAAGCTATGTATTGCATTGATGGCACAGTACTCCACAAAATATAGGAAGCTAGAGATTTAGGGTTGGTGATAGACTGAGTTTAAGTTTGGAGGATATATTGCTAAGGTAACCCACAAAATTACTTGGCTATTGAAGAATACATTAACAAGTAGAAATAAAGAAGTTGTTATTCCCCTTTATAAGATCTTGATATATCCACCTCTGGATTACTGTGCTGAAGTCTGGTCTCCTGATTTTCTTGGGGATGTGGAAGCAGAGGCAAATGACCAAGATGATGAGTAATCTGAGAAATGTTTTCTATGAAGATAGGTTGAGGGTGTGTGGATTTCAAGAATTGGTTGACAGGAGAAAAAGAGGAGATTAATAGAAACATTTAAATTGCTTAAGTATAAAGAGCTAATAAGCTTCATTTCGGCAATGAAAACATTACTTAAATTAAGGGGATATTAAATCCCACATAGTTTTAAAACCGAATAAGAAACTCAAAGATCGGAATCAGAGAGTTTCTTGCCGAATATAGTATAGTAAACTATAAAGTATCGGCGACACTAGCGTTAGCCAATGCAAGTGATCCTAGTACATAGTACAATATCGGGCAACTCGTTGCAAAGGTGGACGGAGAAGTTCAGATCGCTATTCTTAGGTATTTTCCATAATGTAAAAACACATTTCCTAGGAAATGTATGCTGTTATTACATTATGGAGGGAGGTCACTACCCAGACCAGTTTCAGCCTTTTTTGAGGCTTCATCAGTGAGTAGCTAGACCCAATACCAAAGTGTATAGCAAAAGGAACTTATGTGCTCTGCGAACGAGTTTTCCAAACAGGTGCAACCATTAAGTTACTTAAGTATAAAGAGCTAATAAGTATATAACAGCATACATTTCCTAGGAAATGTGTTTTTACATTATGGAAAATACCTAAGAATAGCGATCTGAACTTCTCCCTCCACCTTTGCAACGAGTTGCCCGATATTGTACTATGTACTAGGATCACTTGCATTGGCTAACGCTAGTGTCGCCGATACTTTATAGTTTACTATACTATATTCGGCAAGAAACTCTCTGATTCCGATCTTTGAGTTTCTTATTCGGTTTTAAAACTATGTGGGATTTAATATCCCCTTAATTTAAGTAATGTTTTCATTGCCGAAATGAAGCTTATTAGCTCTTTATACTTAAGTAACTTAATGGTTGCACCTGTTTGGAAAACTCGTTCGCAGAGCACATAAGTTCTTTTCGCTATACACTTTGGTATTAGGTCTAGCTACTCACTGATGAAGCCTCAAAAAAGGCTGAAACCGGTCTGGGTAGTGACCTCCTTCCATAATGTAATAACAGCATACATTTCCTAGGAAATGTGTTTTTACATTATGGAAAATACCTAAGAATAGCGATCTGAACTTCTCCCTCCACCTTTGCAACGAGTTGCCCGATATTGTACTACGTACTAGGATCACTTACATTGGCTAACGCTAGTGTCGCCGATACTTTGTAGTTTACTATACTATATTCGGCAAGAAACTCTCTGATTCCGATCTTTGAGTTTCTTATTCGGTTTTAAAACTATGTGGGATTTAATATCCCCTTAATTTAAGTAATAATTTAAATTGCTTAAAAGGTTTTATAGGATTGATGCAGGGGGAAATGTTTGCTGGAGGAACCAAAAAAAGGAGTCATCCTGGAAGTTGAATAAAGTGTAGTTAATAGGGATGTGATGATTAGATTTTTTGCTTAGAGAGTTGTGAATGAGTGGAATGGGTTGCTAGAGTCAGTTGTGAGTGCTTTATCTGTTACTGGATTCAAGGAGAAGTATGATATATTATGTGGATAGTTTGGGTCTCCTGCTATGAGTCTTCGGATTCTATGATGGTGCCCATACAATAATAATATTAAAATCTTGTCTATATCAGTACTAAGCATGTCACTTCACACATACAAAACAGGTGAAACGCAGAAAACAAAAACAGAAACTCATGAGAAATGACCACATCAGTTTTCATGGTTAAGAATTTAGGGAAATACAACACATGTTAAAATAATTACTTTACTTAATATTAGGAAAGTAACAATTGACATTTTGACCTATATGTTGAGGTCATCATCAGAAAAATACATATGTATAAGGAGCATGCTACTGCACTTTACAAAGGTAAGATCAATCTAAGCTGCTTATTAATCTTTTATCTAGCTTGGCCTCTAATGGGGGAAAAAAAGTTAATATTAAAAAAATTAAAAATATATATATGAAATAAAATATATTAAAAAAAAAGGTAAATATAAAAATAAAATTAAAAACAGAACTACATTAAACATTTCTGAAGTCCTCTCGTATTGAGATATCCTTTTGGACTTGTTCTGGTGCTATTTTTTTTTTCTACTAGAGGTCAGGCTAGATCAAAGATTAATCAGCAGCTTAGATTTATTTTACCTTTGTAAAGTGAGTAGCATGTAGCTTTCTCCTGATACATATGTATTTTTCTGATGATAACCTCAATACAGAGGTCGACATGTCAATTGTTACTTTCCTAATATCAAGTAAAGTAATTATTTTAACATGTTTGTTGTGTTTCCTTAAATGCTGATCACTGTGTAACCTTAAAAAAAAGAATTGTCATAATCCTTGGAGATTTGACTTACAAGCAGTGCAGCCACTATGGTAAGATGAAAATACGTGTTTCTATGCTAATTAATTTACTAGCTTTTTTAAAATGATGTAGAGATAGCAACCTAATACCCAACTGCATTAAGCTAAAAAAGAGGTTTACTTCAGCTAAAGCACTCTGTATTTATGCCCGTTTGGAAAAAGCTTTGTTAAGAGAACAGATCCACGAGGTCCGGAAAAACATAGCAGTTACCCAAGCCAATGTGTTACAACAAAAATTAGAGCAATCTAGCTACATTAATCCCCAATATTTGGGACATCATAGACAAGATTACAGACGACTTAGCTAAGCACATATTACTTAAAAACAAAGAAAAATTAGTAGCGAAGTTCCTAGCATTAAAACAACAAGAAAGCAACAGATAATTGGGATGCCATATCCGGAGGAACAGCCAATTACAAACCAACATCACTAGGAGCAACTAATCACCCACAAGCGAAGAAGTCAGGAGCAACGAACCACCAACAGACCATGGCCAAGTTATTAACAAATCAAGCTACAACCTCAACCAAGAAGTCTCTCTGCTGGAAAAAAGGTCTGAACTACGCCATTGAGCCGAGGTCAATTAA